>NC_088382.1:3331166-3634000 GCF_037993035.2 Macaca fascicularis
TACTTCATGTATCATGAAGGTGATAGAATCATCCATTCTATAATACACGACTATGGAGTGTCTCATTGCATGGTACTGAGAGGAAAGCATTAAAAATTCAAATCCACAAATATTTATTAAGCAACTGTTGCCAAAGAAGAAAACAAGTTCTTGAAGAGTGTACTAACAAAATACAATTTTGAGATGGATTTGGTCTAATTGCATGGAGTCACTTAATGCAGGTGTGCAATGAATTATGATTGGCGTCATCTCAATATAGCAGAATTGTTAAGAAGAAGCTGATCTGGTTTTCATATTTCCAGAATTTATAAAATGTCAAATTCAAAGAGATGTTGCTTTATTTATTGTTATATAAACCAGAAATGCAAAAAATCAATCAAATATTAAAAATCTTTAACTCACTATTTGTATCAACATTCTTTAATTTTCATATAAAAACTTTCAAATGACATTATTTGCCATTTGCTTCAATCGATGTAGGATTATGACTGCCTACAATATTAACATCCAATAGGAACATATTTCGGAATAATGTTGGCTTTTTACAACTACATATCTTTTTGAGATTTGTCCCATCATCATGCAAAAGGAAAATGCCAGACGTCTGCTCTCTTGCAATCTGAGCACCCAGGTTATGGATGTGCAGTGAGTGAGGCCAACTGGATGTTCCCACCCCAGGCACTGTATTGGAAGTGAGGGATGCAAAACATTCTGTGATGGTTTAAAACTTGTTCCATGGGTGAAGGGGTTCTAGAACCCTGGGGACAACGTAAGTGTGTGTGTGTGTGTGCGCGCACATTGAGGGTGGTCCTAGCAGCAGCAGTGGTGGCAGCAGTGATGTCCGGTGACCAGGGTTGGTGCTGTCCAACAGAGAGCAGTGGTGCCCTACTCAGATGGCACCAACTTCATGGGTTGGTTGTGAAAATCATATGTTAGTACTCAAGGGCTTACAACAATGCCTGGCACAGAGGGAATGTTCACTCGGACTCAGAGTCACAAAAATAGAAGCTTCCTGAAGCCAGGGTTTTTGTTTGGTTTGGTTTGGTTTGGTTAGCTTTCCTCTTGAATCCTCAGAACCTGCAACAAAAGCTAGAATACAGTATGTGCTCAATATATATTTGCAAAATTTAAAAAAAAGTTTTGTCTTTATAGCATTTCAGCACCCAAATATGTTTTAGTTTCCATTATGTTGCCATACATTGATCTCCAAGTTTCTGTAATTCTGGGACTCTCTGTCTCATTCTTATAAATGTGTATTCTACTTACATTAACCATAGTTACTTTCTTTTATCTGAAAACAAAGCTACACGCTTTTATCCATAATAGATATCAAAATTCAAATAATAAAATGCTGGGAAATCTACATGTCCCAAGACACCTCACATGAAAACAAAGAACACCACATAAGAAGATGTTTGTGAATTACATAACCAAACGTACTGTGAGATTATTACATGTCTGCAGCTCCTGGTTAATTTCAGTTACTTACCCTTGTTTTAATAATTTGAAGGTTAATATACACACATGGTGCTAATTAAGATGGCATAAAGGGATATGAAAACAAATAATATAAAGGAAAATTAAAATAATCATTCCTTGCCCTACAAGGCAGTTCCTCTTTAGAGTTGAGGGTTTTAAAAATTGTCCTTCCAACAATGTACTCTTAATATATGTGATTATTTTTCTCTTTCCTCATTTTTATAATTGGTAATATTATTTGCATGTTGCATATGTGGCTTTTTAACCTTAACAGTATATTTCTGAGGCTCTTCCATTGGCATATTTGAATCAGATTTAATTTTTTAAGGTGTGTAGTATTCTACTGATTAGACATAACAACATTTATTTAGCCAGTCTACTGTCCAGGGACATTTAGGGTATTTCTAGTATCTTCTGTAATGCTGCAATGAAATCTTTTGCCTCTATCTATGCATTAGCAGGAGCCTACATTATATAGGACAAATCTTCAGAAGTAGAATTATTGACGAACAGAATTTGTGCCTTTTAGTGTTGCTACATCCTACTTAATTGCTCTCTAAAGAGGCACTGCAATTTCATTCAACCATTATCCTACGAGGGTCTTTACAATAACACATGGACAGCGTGTGTGATCCCTCTGCTACCCTCGTTTCCCTCCTCCTCCCGCTCCCTGTTTTCCCCTTTCCTTCATCCTCTCTCATCGCCCTCCTTCCACGTGTTATTATTGGTTCCACCACTGTTGTGCAACTGTTGCTGCTGCTACTATGGTGATAAATCAAACACAGTATTTAGGTATTATAAATTTACATTTTTTTACTGAAGAAGGAGGGTGATAAGCTAGGTCATTCAATTTTCTAAAGCTCATTCTTGAAACAAATGCACATCCAGTCACACAACACTTCATGTGGGGGATACATTCTGAGAAATGCTTCGTGAGGCCATTTTGCAGCCTCAGAGTGCACTCACACACCTAGATGGTGTTGCCTACTGCACACCTAGGCTATAGGTACAGCCAGTGGCTCCTACGTGAGTAACGCTGTGCACTATGACATTATGGCAGCCATGGTGTCACCAGGTGTTAGGAATTTTTCAGGTTCTTTAGAATCTTACGTGGTCACTGGTGTATATGAGATCTTTTGTTGACCAAAATGTCCTTATGTGATGCGTGACTGTCCTATATAATTCATCCACTTAAGCTGAACACACAATCCAAGGCTTTCTCAGTGTATTCATAGGGTGGTGCAATCATCACCACGGTCTCACTTAGAAGACTGGTGTCCTTCCAAAAGAATCTCAGTATCTCTTAGCTTTATTCTTCCTCCACCTTCATCGCAACCTTTAGCCCTAGACAACCACTAATCAATGTCCCATCTCTATGGATTTGCCTGTTATGGACATTTCCTGTAATGGATTCATACACTATTTGGCCTTTTTTATCTGGCCTCCTTCATTTAGCATGATGTTTCAAGGTCCATCCCTGTTGTAGCATTCATCAATACTTTATTCTTCTTCAGTGCTAATATTCCATTGTGTGGCTATACTACATATTGTTTATCCATTCATCCATTGATAGACATTTTAGTTGTATGCACATTTGGGTTATTACAAATAATGCTGCTCTAAGATTCATGTACAAGTTTTGTGTGACATATATTTTCAGTTCTTTCAGCTACACATGTAGGAGTGGAATTTCTGGAGCTTACAGTAACAACTGTTTGATGAACTGCCAGAGTGTTTTCCAGAGCAGCTGTATCATTTCGTGTTTCCCCAGCAAAGCACGACAGTTCCAGTTCCTCTGCCTCCTTGCCACCCTTTGCTATTTGGCTTTCAGATCACAATCATCCTTGTGGACGTGAAGTGGTATCCCAGTGTGGTTTTGATTTGCATTTCCCTAATAATGATTATAATCAACATATTTTCATGAGCTTATTGCCATTTGCATGTCTTTAGAGACATATCTATTCAAATCTTTTGTCAATTTCTTATTTAGGTTATTTGCCTCTGTATTTTTCAGCCATAAGAATTCTTTGTATATTCTGGATACAAGAACTTATCAGGTACACAATTTTATGTATTTTCTCTCATTCTTTGTGTGTATGCTAGGGTTGGGTCACTCAATCTTAATGGGGAAATTAATTTATTGTTGAGTTTCTTATGCAAGTTTTTGCATTAAAGTTGTCTTTCAAGTTAATTTTATTTTAGTATCCACTTAATGACAATCACATTTTTTGGTTTATCTACTGACTAGAAAAAATTAGGAGGTTGTTTATTTTTATCCATAAAAATAGATACTTGCCATCATTCTTAAATGAATGGTTGTTGTTGCAGAATTACTTAAACACAAACTTCTCTAATTAGTTGAAGGGCGGGGGGACTTACTTATGAGTCAAATTATTTTGTAAAGTAAATTTCTTTTTCCTGACAATAACCTCATCATCACATGAGAATACAAATTCCTTGTTGAAGCAAGCTGTTATTTTGTTAGATTAAAAAGAAATGGGGTAATGCAAATAAAATTAGTAATAGCAAACTGATAGTTCAGGTGAAGTTCATTGGATCAGTAAACTTAGACATCTACACAGCATCTTGTACAGCTCACTGGGGTGTCCTTAAACAAAATTACTAGAGCGTGTGCTACATAGAGAAAGGAGGACAACTAACTCCGGGATTTGGCTTAGAGCAAGAGAAAAAACATTACCCATCATTAGTGTTCGTCTAATGCGTTTATTCTATTTCATTACCTCAAAATAATATAACCCAATTTAAAATATAATCTCAGCAATGGCCAACATTATAATGCTCTTCTGTTTAATAATACTGTAGTTTGAATAGTGGAAGTAAAGTATTTTATGATTAATTATCCTTTTTTTTTTTTTTCTTTTTTTGCTTTTCTACAGGCCAGTAGACGTTTTTTTCATTCAGCACTTTGATAAAAGTCTTACAAAATAACTTCATCGTGGTAATCATCACAACATTGTATACTCACATTCTTCCAAAAGGTGGCTCTGGTAGCAAAGCCTATATGGTAATTTTCTTCTTTATAAAATAATGTGTGAATAGTATAAATGCATTAGACCAACACTATGTCTGGCATATTTATTGCATTATTTCTGGCTTTGTGTTTGTCTATTTTGCTATTCAAAATACTTTTTTTTCATTCAGCTGTAAAATTTGTTAGTCTCTCCCATTATTTTTGTTTAGGTTTCTTTTAGAGTTGTCTTTTCCATGTCTTCATAGAAAAATCACTGGAAAGCCAAACTGGTATTTGCTTTAAAAAATATCCTAAGTGCAACTTACCTTGCCTTTCTAGCTTAAATTTTCCAAAGTCTTTTCCATGAATGTCACCTTGAAAGGTAAATCCTCCCCTTTCAAGTCCAGATGATACCTGATATATAGGAAAGAAAAGAAATATAAAGGTATACAAAAGGATGAATAATATCTTCTTTTAATATATCTTTTAATATAACTGTTACAGCTCATATTTAGATACTACTGGTTAAATATTTTATTTCTGCCACTCCTTTTGGTGACACATATATAGTTAAAGATCAGAAACCAACACAGAAGTGAACTTCACCTAACGTATGTAAATCTCACAATCTCATTTTGATCTCGAAAATGATAGTAAATTTTACAGTATATCCATATGGTAACTACACTTTCTAAGGGAAGACAAATGTATGAATTAAGAAACAATCTACGTTATGTAAAACTGGCTGTGTGTCCCAGCTACTGGGCAGGGTACATCATGTGAGGCTGTCTACCCTTAAGTCAGATAGTGAATTAGAACACAAACAAATGGTTAACTTGCAAAGAAGGGTGTTAAGGGGGACGTCTTAAGTCTCTCTATTTATCTGGCAATGATTTCTCTTAGAACGAGCAGCATGGTTATCAAGTGGTCTTAGAAAATTTCTGGTGGTACCACTCATGATATAATGTAGCAGTAACATCACAGACCCTGGATTTCAGGTCTTGTTCTGCCCTCAACTGCAACCACCCCTTTAAGGATGGCCAATTTATTTCTTACGTCTTAGACCTGGTTTCTTCCCTTATAAAATGAACGAATAAAATGACCACTCTGTCAACAAGAGGGGCGGCTGAGTTTTCAAGGGGCACACACAAGACAGCTCTACTCAGAAGCCTCCAATCCGTAGCCCTTGCCTCTGCAGAGATATTAGAAAGCCTGTGCTTTGTCACAGACCTTACACATGTACTTACGTAACCATCTAGTCCCCAGTTGTCATTTTCAAACTTGCTTACAAAAATATCTGCTGGACCTTTAATTTGAAAAGCTTTTAGGAGTAAGTGGGCCTCCTCCTTCTTGTAAACGCCTGTGAAAAGATCAGCAGGTCAGGTTTACCTTGGAGAAAGTTAGCAATTCAGCCCTTTCATCCATTTGATGTGCAATGTGGTACAGAGACGACAATATCATAGATAATAGAAAACTCAAACAGAAATTGTATTTTTATTTGTGAATTTTAGCCTCGGAGCTTCTTTTTTCCCCTGAAAATCTTCCTACATCCTTGTCTATCTTGAATAGGTATAATCCACTCCACTAAGTTCAAAACCCTTATTCCACAGAAAGAATAAATAATAACATATTTGATTTTGCTAATTAAAAAATCTCTCTCTAAAAAAGTACACAATAAAAATACTTATATCACAGAATTAATGTAAGAATGAAAAAGATAATACACATACGGTGCTTAAAATACTGTTTGCCATATAAATCAAGGCTGTTTTATTAATTGTGTGATGATTTTAAAAATCTCATGATGAGCACATGAATTAAGAAAAAAAGGATTAAAAATAAAGTTTGGAGACATGCATTATCTATATATGAATCTCAGATTCTTGACTTAATATGGGCATAATTCTGAGCAAATCAGTTCACTTTTCTGTACTGGTTTTGTAATCTTTAAAATGATAAAATAGTACCAACCTCTTATGGCTAGGGAGAGGCTCCAATGAGTTACAGTATATTAATTATTGGCTTTAATGCAAAGCCAACAGAACATTAATAATTAATACTTACTAGATCACCTCTTTGTGAAAAGATAGCGGGTCTGTTTCTGCTCACACCATGCATTTAGTGAATTCTTTGGGACCTACCTGTCAACTTCAGCTCCACTTGTGAGGCTTCACTGAAGGTGGCATTCACCTTACTGCTTGTTGCATTGAACCAGTCAACAGTTAGAGTGGCGGGTTGCCTTTTCCCTAAATATTCATAATATCCCTTCCACACTGAATTGACGAAAAAGACGTCTGAAGGAACTGTGGGAAGGGGGGAAACAGATGAATGTCAGCACACACACAAACAATAAATTCAGACATCATTAAACATAGAAGGCATATACTGCTTAGTGAGCGATCACAGATGAGGGCAGTGATGAATACAAGGGGAGCCTAGTGCATCGCTGTTCACAGCATTTGCAAAACTCAAAAGAAGCAGGTGCGAAGATTATTATGGTATGCAAGTAGACATTTGTGTTTATGGTTTTATTTTTATTATTATTATTAGAAGCCAAAGCATACCTATTTTAACAGCCTTTCCAAGTTCATGGGGTATGGTGAATTAGGACTTCTAACGTTAGTTTAGTTTTTACTGTGCTTAGTAAGAAATATGTTTACTTGACCCATGAAATCACTACTGATATTTCAATAATATCCAAGTCTACTCTTTGAAAGACTTGGAAGGCTCAGAAGAACTGATCTATATCATACGACAGCAATACCCTGTCTTGAAAAAGCTTACATATCCCAGCACCAACTGCACTGGATATTCCAGCACCACATGGACTTATGAAGACAAAGCCCTTTCATTTCAGAGTCTTTCTTTTGTAAGTAGAGTCAGTCTCTCTCATTCACACTCTTCTGCTCTTCTTTAATCTCTTTGTGTAAAATATTCCATAAGTAAGAAAAGATGGGCTCAATAATTTCAAATTTTTCTTTCATATATGTCTTTTAAATTCAGTAATAAAAGACACAGTCTTTTTAAAGCATAGAATTCATCGACAGGAAAACTCGCAAAGATTATTGAGATATTTCCTCATGCTTTCACTGCTTAAGAAAAAAAAAACTTATTTTTCATGTGTTTGTTTAAAAATGTGTATAAAATCCTGCCATTTTCACACATGAATTGTAGTGTATAAATCCACATGATGATTCCAATGTTCCTTTTTGTTTTCTGCCTTATGATGTGTATGAATTATTTACTTAGACAAGATTCATGATAAGCATAATTGTTCAAAACACATTGCTTGAGTTGCTAGGTGGAAATGAAGATTCATGTCTCCCTAACCTATTTTTTAGAAAGTCCATTTACAGTTGCAAATAATGAGGACAAAAGTATATTGTGCCTATACCTATGCTTCTCTTTTCAGCCCAGTTGGCCATTTTCTTGTTTTTCTAGTCAGGCTAAACCTATAAAGCTTGGCCTAGCAAGAGAAGGGTTAAAGAAGAAGAGAAGATAATAGCTTCCTTTGGCCTTGAGTAGACCCCACCTTCTCATAATAATAATGATAAGAAAATAAGTTAAAAACTCATATATCCACACAAGTATCTAACACATTTGCTTACAAATCACTGAGTTTAGACACATCTACTTAGCCATTGCCAGCACCACAGAGACCCCCATTTTAATCAGCAACTCCAAAATAACTTTATTTTCCATTACTAAAATTAATAGCCTTTGAAGCACATAAAAATGTTTTCCCTAATTAGAAGTTATATGCTCTTCTGAAGTTACTAAACCACTTGTCCAAGCATTCACTTAAGGTAATCCTGTTGAAGTTTCACAGGAATGGGCCAGGCTTGGCTGGGTAGAGTAAGATACAACCAATGTCTCAGAAGTGGCTTCTGTGTATTAAATATGACCACGAGCCATGTGGTAGAGGTCATCTTTCTGGGTCTTTATAATTTCACTTGTTGCTGGCAGCCTGCAGTATAATGCAGGAGCCACATAGCTGAGATGTACTACAATGTACCACCTTGATGAAGAATCACATTCTATTAGCACTTCCCTTCCAAGAGCATAAGAAAAGGAATATTGATAATAATGTTTGCACCTACAAAAGGAGTGTATAGAGATTTCAATATCTTAAACACAAAATAAGCAAATAAACAAAACACACACACAACAATAATAACAAAAAGAGACTGTGTTTTCTTCCATTGAAGAAAATGTTGCCTGGATAAAAAGCTTTGACTTCTGTATGTGATTTTTAGGTGATATTTAAATAAAATAGTCTAGAGAGATTTAAAAAATATTTTATATTCTTTAGTATGCAGATTGGAGAAATTCCTTTAGTCATATTGGCACATTTTTCTTTGTCTAAGAATTAAGTGTGTAATACAGCATCCTGACAATAGCATTACAAATACTCTTTCCATGTTTGATTCTAAAATAGAGCTTATGTCCAAAAAAAAAAGTGTTAAAACCTGAATAAAGTACTAGTCAAGTGACCTTATATATTTACAAGGGATTTCTCTTTCTGATAAAACAACAACAACAACAAAATACCCAACTTAAATTAATATAATTTGGGATCCATTTTGTTATTTAAATATAATTTAAATTTAAAACACAGATAGAACATGGCAGATGATTTTGTATTGTGAAAACTTTCCTCGGGAAATAGGACAAAACACAGATAGAACATGCCAGATGATTTTGTATAGGGAAAACTTTCCTCGGGAAATAGGACTGCATTTTTGCAATTTGCTACATAATGCATTTAGCAAAAGGCACCCACATACAACAAAAAACTATAATTAACATCTTAGAAGGCAAAGGATGCCTGAATGAATGGAGATACTTGGAAAAAATCGGGCTCCATATTTGAACTGTTTGCATTAACAACTTACGCTGTAAAAATGCCTCATTGATATGAGCTTCCTCATTTGGAGGAAGAAAATCGCAACCCTCTTTATAAGGCTCTCCATTATACCACATGGAATGATCAGTGTTTTCATTTCTCCTGCCAAACGCGGAAGGCATGTTTGAATGAAACAGTGTGTGATAACACCAAAGGTTTTCTTTCTAAGTGGAGTAATGTTATTTCATTAACAAACCATTGTTGTGAAATACACAGAATTCTATGTAGGCTTAGTGTTTTAAATAATTGAAACATTAACTTTGTCATGGACTAACGGATTCGGAAATTTAAATGTTGAGAATTGTTTCATTGTGCAGAGTAGAGAACAAATCACTTTATTTGATTGAAATCTATAACTGTTCTGGTATACAAACCTGGAGTTTTAGTAACTGTTTCATTAACTTCTCTCACTCCTTTACCTACAAGTAAAAAGACAAATTATCATTTTTTAAAAAAAACATTTTTGAGTAAGTTTGAAAAAATGTCAAATTGAAGCAATTTTCCTTCTCCAGATTTTTTTAATGTACAAAATATGAATACCTTATACATATACATTTTAAACCCATGTCTTTACAGCAGAATATTCTTGGTGTTTGTGGGAAAGCAGAGTTTAAGGATGAAAAATCAATGTACATCTATCTACGCATATTTCCATTGAAAGTGCTACAACAGAGAGCCTTGCAAAGGAGGGTGGCTTCTATGACTTTTCTCATATCCTACTTGGAATACCCTGCTACATACGAAATAACCAAATAACCACGATGTTATAGTCCCTCTTGATTGTCCAATACCCCACCCAAATCAATGAATTTATACATTATTATTGAAAAATTCAAAATTATTTCCATTACAGAATGTTCACTTTGGTCTATCAAGTTAGATTTAAATCATAATTTCTTAGCTTTCACAGTTTTATATCAAACTACGAATCACCATTTTAAAAGTTTTCATTCTTCTATTTCTAACAGGGAAGGGCAAGGGAAACAAAAGTCTCTCTAAAATCCCTACTATGAGAACTATAAATAGGCTCCAGGAAACAAAACCTAAAGTCACTGACTTTCTCACGTTCCATCATTTTTGGTTTATGCTGTTTAGACTCCATGGATTTATAAATTACATACAGGGGAGAACCTGAAAATTTGGCTATCATCAAAGCTGACCCAGGCTGATGATTGTCACTTGTAAACACACAAATTGGTAATTAATGGATCATTTCTATGTGAATTGCTTTTGTAATTTTACAAAGCAGAACCAATGTCAGGGACACATAAACTTAGGTTTTACCACAAACAGCATGTGGTCTTAAAAATAACCACCGATATATTCTCGGATACTTGGTGATATTTATTCATTTTCATCTCTAAGAACTACTTTTCCTGAAAATATACTGAGTATTATTTTCCTTTTAATTCAGAATGCTTTTCTTTAACCAAATAGCTTTTCTTTTTTGGCTTAAAATAATACAATGATTGTATTATGTACTAATTGCATACTAATTGTACTATACATCCGCTTGGCTCTGCCACCGTTGCATCAAACACTGAGGATACACACGTTCACGCACACAGCTCACGCACATGAAGCAGGACTGAGGCAGGTGACGATGCTGCAGCCTCAAGCTCTTACTTATGGGTTTCTCACATGGACACTAGCCTGATGGGCAGCCGATCCTTTCCCTTGCTCTTTGGAAAAGTATGCCACTCCTTGATCAGTAACTTACTTTTACACACAGGCGACTTTCCTGTCCATTTCATGTCTGCTTTACAGGTTCTGTGCTCAGATCCACCTGCGAGGAAGAAGCCTGGATGGCAAGTGTACACTAAGGTGTAGCCGAAAGTAGGAAGATCGATGGCTCTCACGTCTGCATGTGCCGGGGTTTCTGGCTGTCTGCAGGCATGAGCTGAAACAACATTAGGAAACACTGAGACTTTGTTTACTGTAAAGTCAGCACATGTGTCTAGAGAAATAAATAGACCAAAACAGTTTGGAAATTGTTATGCAGTCAGTCATACATATATATTACACATATGTATGTCATGTTTTTGGTAGAGATGAAGTCTTGCTATATTGTCTAGTCTGTGCTAGAACTCCTGACCTCAAGCTATTCTCCTGTGTTGACCTCCCAAAGTACCAGGATTACAGGCATGAGCCACTACACCCATCCTATGTATATTTATACATAGGTAATTATGCACAAAGATTTAGAGTAGAGATCATAGCTTTGAAATAAAAAAACACTTCTGCTATACTACTAAAATAAATATGTTAAAGATCCTTAAAAGCCCAGTCTTACAAATTATACAGACCAGTGAATATTTAGATATGCCTTGATTTTGTTCTGGTGGAAACCAGCAAATTTATTATTCAATTTCATTAATAATTGTGGTAAAAATTTCATGTGTATTTAGAAACTTAATATATTATAGATACTTATTTTCTTTAAAATATAATTTAGGAATAAATGAGATTGTAATGTATACTCTGTATCTCAAACCACTCCATTCCTTATAAAGTTTGCATATATGCCATAAGGACTGGCATATTATTATAAAACAAGTTTAGAATTTTAACATTGTGCATGCAGTTGTTTTGAGTATTGTCACTATTTCACTAATGAGTAACCATAACCAGTACCTGATATTATCAAACTCCATATTATATATAAACACATGCATATATGTACGAGTGCATGTATATACATATATATGTACATATACTATCAACATATAATTTGAGTAGTGATTTAGAGCAGAGATGATAGTTTTAAAATAAACACACCCAAAAATCACATTTTATATACTATTAAGATATTTTTATAACATTCTACTAATGTTTTATTTTTAATATAGTAAGAATAAGACACTGTAGTTCACTAAATTGAGAGTGAGTGAAATGAATAATTCACGTACTACCCATCCATCCATATATTTTTCCTAATTATCATGATTAAATCACAAAATAAAATGCGATCCTTATGTATTTGAATGATCAATTCATATATACTCCCTAATTATAGCGAGAATAATCTTTTAAACACTTCTACTTAGACTCTGACATATGACATTATTCAGTTGACCCTCTCTTTAGTAATTTGATGTAAATATCCTAGAAGAATAATAGCATGGACAAATACGTTTTCCCTCTAAGAATGTTCAATGTAATGTTATTCACTTATCTTCGGTTTCAAGCAGTTTCTCAGACTTTACTGTGCCTTAGAATCTCCTGGAGCGCTTGTTAAACTAAACTGTCCCCCTTCTCTCCTCCCCGGCTCCCTCCAGAGTCTCTGGTTCAAAGTCAACGGTGGGGCTTGAGAACTGACTTCACACCCCAATGTCCAGCCAAATGCTTAGGCTGCCAGTTCTAGGGAACCAAACTTTGAGGACATCCAAAGTTTAGGATTGAGGAGTTAAAAACAATTTCTTATTATTTCCCTTAGTGGTAAACACTTCCCAGACATTCACAACAAATAGTTTACTTCAGATTGTGGTGGAAGAAATCACACTTACGTATACATTCGGTCTGTATCCCACTCCATGTTAAATTGGCAAGGCAGGTGCGAGTCGTGGAACCTTGAATATGGTAGCCTTTTCTGCACCTGAAAAAAACCGTGCTTCCAACCTAGAGAGGAAATCCAATACTAGCTTCAGAGGCCAAGGGAATAGTCGAAGTATCAACTGGTGATACTTGAAAGCACATGCCAGGGTAAAAGTATAGCAGCAATTTTTCACATTAATGTCGAGCCATTGTCTAAATCAACGTGCACATTATAACTGCATGTTACAGTGTTACACACAACGTGGATTGCTCAATGAATAGTGTAAGATCTTTGTGAATTTTGAAAATTTAGAAGGCTGTTTGGGTAAAGAAGTTATGCCTTTTGTTTTAGAGTTCTTTATTTTTTGTTTGTAATAATTATTATTTCCTTTTTCATTTTTTTTCCTGCCACTCACATTTTAAACAATTGGCATTTATTAGAAAATTACTTTTGTTGGCACTCCTGGGGGACTGGTCAACTCCTGCTCATACAGAGGCCACCAAAACTCTGTCTTTCTTATGCTTCAAACTGTACAAACTATTTACTGTTGTCTGCATGTCTGGGGCATCTGCCTCACCAGGTCTTCACAAAGCTAACCCCTACTAAATTCTCTGTGCTTTGCTTAAACTGCACATCCTCTGCAGATTCTTCTCTGATCTTCCAAGAATGAATCACGTGCTGCTCAAATGCGTTTCCCCAACATCGGATGTTATCTGCGCCACTCACTACAACGTCTTGGAATTGCCTGTATATTTATTTACCTGTGTGTGTTCCTAATTTAACCAGAGGTGCCTTGAGGGGCAGATTCCTGTGATCTGTAAATATCTTTTTTAGAGAATGAGCTCTGGTCCATGTGTTGAGGGGCACCAAAGATCGTCCATGTTCCTGCGTATCCGCAGCATGAGGCCAGCATGACCCACGTACAAAGGGAGAGGGAAGCAGCCCCCAGGGAAGGTGGGTTTGCACTCGTGACAGCTTGGCTTGGGACCAGATTGTTTCTTTAAAGCTTGACTTATGAGAGCACATAAGTGTACCAAGTTAGAGTCCAAAGATTTGAGTACCCCATTTGTTTCTTGCTCTGAGAAGTTTAACCAGTTATTTCATTCCCTGTGTCTGCCTTCTCATAGGAGTAAGCCCATACCTCCCTCGTTGGGATTCTGGGAAAATAACGAGAAGTGAAATGCAAGAAAATAGTTGGTACATTGAATAGTGAGAAAGGATATCAGGAGAAAAAAAATGGTGCTTCTAGCACTTGATACAGTGGAAGTAGGAATTTATAAAGAAAAGTGCAAATTTGATAAATGTCAAATCAATAGCTAATTTAAGATTCAATGATGGGAAAGAGTTGACTCAGTTACTCTTGATTGATGGACGATTGATTTAAACTTTAGAGTCAGGGCCTCTCTCTGTTGTCCAGCGTATAGAGCACAGCAGTGCAATCATAGCTCATTGCATTCTTGACCTTCAGGGCTCAAGTGGTCTTCCCATCTCAGCCTTCTGAGTAGCTGTGACTACAGGTGCACCTTAACACACCCAGCTGATTTTTTGTATTCTTTGTAGAAATAGGGTCTTGCTATGTTGCCCAGGCTGTTCTCAAACTCCTAGCCTCAAGTGATTCTCCTGCCGGGGCCTCCCAAAGTGCTGGAATTACAGATGTGAGCCGCTGCTCCCAGCACATTTCCTCTCTGTCAGGAATGGTGTCCATCAACTCTCCGTGCAAGCATGTTTGCAATTCCAAACAGACCTCCTGGTAAACATGCTGCCATTGTCAGGAAGGTCATGGACAACCTGTATCATTTACTGGCAGAAAGAAAATAGAGTCTCCTTCTCAATAAAAAAAATTTTTTAGCAGAATATACCAAGCCACTCTAAATTGATTATCATACACTAACCCTGGAGCTACGGGTTTCGGGGACACGCCTGCCTGGAGAATGGGAGCTAGTCATTTAAGCTGCATGATTAACATAGCCTAACATGGGGACATTTCACACTGAAATGGCTCACTTTGTGTAAGTAATGTTTCAGCATATGGTGCTAAAGAAAACAGACACAAATCTCATCGGTTACATTAAAATATTCCTAATAAAGGAAGAAAAAAAAAACATTTGGGGAGAGCTGCATCTCACGGTCTCAATCATGTCCTTAAAAGATGGTGTCTGAGCTCTTTATCAGTAAATCCTGCTGTTGGATAAAATCTATTATTCACGTTAGTGTAACTGATTGGTTATAAGGAGGGTGAAGGATTTATCCAACCCTGTTAGTGTTATATGATAACTATATATTGCTATGTTGCCAAATATAGTCATCATCAACTTTTAATTACTATAAGTTGTACATAGGCAAGTTAAGACTTGCTCAAAGCAATGGTGATCAAAATTTTATTTTTCATAGTGAATCAGTGAGAGCGACAACCATATATAGTATTTTCCAACATTCCTTGACAATTTGGCATTCAATATTTATGTACCTGAAAGTATTTACTTGAAGTTTAAGGCAATATTTGAGACATAATAGAAAACGTGCTAGAGTTAGTATATTAGCTCCCTGTAAGGATTTCCACCGTAGGATGCAAAAGAGCTACAAGGAAATGGCCACTGTGTGTCAGAGCGGGAAAAATGGGAATATTTTCGTGCTCATGAGAGATGGGGAAAGTGGCTGAGGAAGATGGTTTTTTATTCTTAATTGATGAGATCCCTAACTTGAAGGTAGAATATATATTTAACTTTTGTTTTCAAAGTCATGCAACCAGAGAACAGTGAAGTTATGGCAGTACTTAAGATGGTTAAAACATTTTATTTCAAGCTTCATTACCTTCCACTTTTAGGTATTTCTCCAACATTCACTGAAGTGGTAATGCTCATTTTATTAAAAGTCAAATGAACGTTCCAAAGTGATATTTAGTATGTTAATAATTCATAGAACTTCAAAGCTCATGTGGAGAACTAATTTCACAAGTAAGTTTAGACTACGGGGCTAACATACATTTTCTCCTGTTTCTGTCTCTAGAATTTAATATTATTTCCCCACTATATCCAGTCCCAAAGTGGAACATTTTATGGGTAGCTTATCAGGGACAAGTTACCCCAATTTGAGAATTGCCGTGTGAGTTTAACAAATAATAGAAGCACGCATGATTTCAAATAGAAATTAACATAACAGTTGCTATGTTAATTTCTATTTGAAATTATGCATCATTCCATTATTATCTAGTAAGATACTAGTAAGTATCTATTATCTAGTACACACTGGTTTTGACAGTTAAAAACACATGTAGAAATCCCCTTTGAATGAATTTTATTCAGGTGAATATAACATGAACAAGGTACGATATAAAAAAAGCACTCATATATGTTTAAGTAACAAATATATTTTATATTTCCAGAAAGAAAACATAGTAAATTCATAATGAACTACCTCATAGCCTCTGGAGCTATTCTGTATTCCAAAGTGTGGCGTGCCAGGGTCTGGGCAGGTGTTATGAGCAGGATCTGAAATTTGTGATTTAAAAAGAAAACAGGGCACCAGATAGAGTTATTGTGGGAACTCTAACAGCTTTTACTGAAAGGCCTCATGAAATAGAGAAAATTTTGTTTTGAGAAATGTGCAAGATGTTTTTCAGGAAAGTTAAAAATTAAATTGCTACTTTTATCTTCTCTTCAAGACATCTTCTTTGGATGTTAACTTTTAGACTTTAAGTAGTTCAGTATGTTCTTTTTATATAAGAATAAGTACATTTTTTCCATTCTCTGGCTTTTTTTTCTATAGAAATATATTTGTTTGGTCAATGACATACTATCTTCAATAATGATCGATCACCATCTTTTTGTTTATTAGGATTCAATTAATGACCATCTCATTTGGTTACCCATTACATTATTCTGAATTTCTTTAATTAATTTTCCTCAACATTTCAAAATGAACAATATATTTAATGCTTCAAAATCGAAGCATATGGAAAACCAAGAGTGACATTTTTCAAAAAAGGTAGGACTTGGGTAACCCAGTGGTACTTCAGCACTCTTATTTGCTGCTCTGCAGTTGCCAGTAGAAAAACAAAATAGATAACTTCTTAAAACTTGTTATCTAGAGCAACTAACCTACTAGGGGGAAGAAAAATATTTTTAGTGTAGAGATAGCTACTATATGGCAATAGTTTAAATCAAATGACAGCAAATATTCCTATAATTAGAAAAAAATGCTTCAGTGACAATATTTCTTTAATACTATCCTTATTTTACACCATTCAATTTCTTAGAAAATAATCAAGACTAATTATTACTTTTTTACTAAAAACTTGTAGAACACCCATTATTCTGCTTAGTCAATCTCAATGAACAAAATTAACACAGTGATAAAACTTGACTCTGCAGCAATAAAACAAGAGCAAGACTGTCTCTCTGGTGAGGGCTGCTTTAGAGAATGTTCCTAACTGCACCTTTCCCCTAAACAATGCAATTGGCCGTGAAGGTAGACAGCAGAGACAGCCACTGAGGTCAGAGAACAAAGTCGGGTAGCTACTTTAGCAGACTTCTGACTTAAACTCCAAACATAGCTTGAATGACTTAAAAGAGGCGGCACATCAGTTTAGCTGATTAGTGTGCAACCCTATTCAGTGCAAAGAATATTACCTTTACAGAAAATTATCTACAGGAACACTATCTATGTAATCACCAATGACACAATTTCGGAATGAAATGTCCTCATCCCCCAAATACCCCCAAATATCACCAGGGCAGTATTATAATTATTACCAATGCACGCGGGTTGTATGCCGCTCCACATGCCGTCAGCTTGGCAGATTCTTCTTGAAGATCCCACGAGTATAAATGGAGATTTGCACTGGAAGAAGACTTCGGACTTATAGGTGAAACTTTTCCCACTAAGTCGCCCTTCAGCGGGGATGCCAGGGTCTCCGCAGAACACAGCTATGGAAGATAATCAGGAAGAAGTCAGCCTTCAGTGTCCCTGGATCAGCTTAACCAATTGAGCTTGGTAACTAGTTTCTGTTAAATCTTTAGCTTTAACTATTAAACAAGAAAAAGACTAAAAGGAGGCCAGGCACGGTGGCTCACACCTGTTATCCCAACACTTTGGGAGGTGGAGGCAGGCTTGAGCTCAGGAGTTCTAGACCAGCCTGGGCAATATGGCGAAACCTCATGTCTACAAAAAGTACAAAAATTAGCTGGGTGTGGCGGCATACACCTGTAGTCCCAGCTACTTGGGAGGCTGAGGTGAAAGGATGGCTTGAGCCCGAGAGATCGAGGCTGCAGTGAGCTATGACTGAACCACTGCGCTCCATCCTGGGCAATAGAGTGAGGCTCTGTCTCAAAAAAGAGACTCTGCCCTTAGGCAGCACAGTCTCAAGTTTGAGTTTTTGTGTATTTTAGGGCTATTACTACCCACCAGGAAGGTCCTCAGATTGTAACCTTAGGATGTGCCCTGATTATCCGTCCCTGTTACAGACCTATAGTGGGTGGAACAAATTCTGCTGTAGAACTTACGCAGGCACTGGGGGACCTCTCCTTTCCACACCCCGCGACCTTCACAGGAGAGGATGGCAGAGTGAGAGAGCTGGTAACCGTCCACGCAGCTGTAACTTATGCTGGAGCCCCAGTGGAAATCAGTCCCCTCCACTGTTCCATTCTGCACGGGTGGCGGCTGAGGACACAGCACGGCTGTTTTCCAAAGAACAAACAAGATCAACATTCCGGAGCTCCCGCTGCAGCTGTGATGTTCAAACGATTCACATTTTAATTTTACCTGAATTACAAATGACATCTATGTAGGTTTCTCTAAAAACAAATAATAAAAGAATTGCCAAGGAAGACAGGACATCCAAATAATAAACCTTTTTTTAAAGAATATTTCTTCATTAATATAGATCAAGTATATAAAAGCAAAGTCAAGTCAAAACATGTAACACTGTAAAAGAAAACAGGATTGAACATGATATTCTCAATATATACAAGGCCAAGAAAGGAAGAAATGTTCTTGTTTAATTTGTGTCTTTTTATGATGGTTCCCAAGGACAACTCGAATGAGGATTTGGTCAGATGACACAAAATTTATAGGCACAGATGGTAAGAATTTTTCCGGCCATCTGTATTTTTTATTTAAAGATGGCATATAGTTTCCAAAAGACACAGTCGGTCCATCTATTTACTGAATATTTTTTTTAGAAATGCCTGCACAGTTAAAGAAGATTCTGTAAAATACCATTCAGAAGTGTTTCATCATGGCCTTGGAGCCTGATGTCTACTTTACGGGGCTGAGAAGCAAGAACAGGGTTTCTAGGGAGGATTTCCCCGAGGGCGATGTCCCCACAGATCCACCTTCCCCACTCCAGAAATTATACTAAAATGCACCCCAGGGGGCAAAAATCCAAAAACCACTGTCTAAAATCCTTCTTCTCTGAAGATACAAAAGCTTCCCTAATTTTGGAAATGAATGGAAGTTTCCAAGTAACCCCGTAGGCAGCAGAAGGCATTACAAGAGCATAACCACCTGCATTTTGTGTGTTCAGGCTCATGCCTTCTCATGTGAGAGAGACATGCCAACACACGCAATTCACACTTGCACATCCAAAAGTTGGAAATGGGTCCTCCTCTCACCACTCCACCTTCTACTGATCTGTTCACTCGTTCAACAAATCCTTCCTGAGACCCCACAGCGAGGGCTGGGGAAAGGCGTGCTGTGGCCCAAGGGAATGTCCAGGGGGAGGCCCCAGTTGGGGGAGACCTGAGCTACATGGGGGAATGGGAAGAGACAAGTTCCAGGAGGGACACAGAGAGAAAGAGGTTCCATCTGGTAGGGCCTTGCTGGCCATGGCATTGTTACAAACACAACGGGTACCAGAAAGAGGATAAACATCTACAAAACCATGCATGAAGGGTTATTCTTTTGGCAATTTCCATCATTACCATTTGACCTGAACACTGCCAATACCACTTAGTGCATTTCATTAAACATTTAGGGTCTGCCGTATAACAGGTGTAGTATTAAGAGTTACAATACAAAGAAGGGAAGGCAATGAGATCCTTTGACTCTACTGGGAGAGGAAAGCAGGATGGTCCAAGAACACGCCCATGTCAGAAGAGAGAGAAGGCAATACTTTTGAGCAACCAGGTCACTTTTAAGACTCTGTCACATTTAACCATCTGTCTTGCAGAGCCTGCAGAAGATGATACCTTCTCCGTTAAGCTACTGAGTGTCCTAGCTCTCCCTCTCTCAGTATTTTATTTGTTCCTAGTCTAATAAAGAGGAGAATGCCACCCTCTTATGTATGACCACTGACAACTTTCAAGCCCCTCTCTACCCCTCTTCTTCTTGTCCTTCCTCTTCACCAGCCGATAAGAAAGTCTGGATAGTTCTTCTTTGCTTCTGGTAAATAAACCATCACCATGCAAATCCCTGGCCCTTGCACAGCCCTCACTCAGCCCTACTCCCTGGTCACTGTAAGAGCCCAGCCCACTCGCTCACTCTGCTTTGCTGAAGCCACCTTGATGGGCTTGAGCCTGTCTTGATTCGCCCAGATGGTCCAGTCACGTAAGTCGTAAACCTCTTCCTGCCTTCTCGGTGAGTGTCATCTTCAGTCTCAGCAACCAAACCCCATGAAACATCACGGTGCTAACACTCTCTACCAGTACTTTGCCATTACCAGGTGATTGGTTTGTCTCTCCAACCTGCCTCTAAATTCCTACCATTAGATTCGCCATGCCATGAACACCTCACTCAGCCAGGGTCACAGGTTTACCCAGGACAGCAAAGCACTGGGGTTCACACACAGACTCTAGGGCGGCAGGACCATCACTGAACCCTGACATCTCCAGTTCCTGGTTTGTGATCCTAAGCCTTTTCCTCTACCTCTCTGTGAGTTAGTTTTTCCATCTGTAAAACTGAGATTAAAGTATTATAAAAATAAAGTGACTTAATAGTTGCAAATTGGTCTTTAAGAATTCCTAGCCCCTAGAAGGGCTACATAAATGCTTGCAAAATTAAACAAAGCACAATTCAATAAAGACTTCTACACATATCTGTAAAATCCAAAGAGTCACAAAACAAACCTTTGCAGACGGGTTTGCTCTGATTCCATGTGCCGTCTTTGGTACAGCGAATAGTGGCGGATGTGACCGGTTCCATGAGATAGCCAGGGTTACACTGATAGCTCACAGTCTGGTTGAAGGTGAAGTCGGTCCCGAACTGGATGCCATTTGCTAGTGTGCCTGGATCCCCACAACTTATAACTAATAAACAGATAGCAGGAAAGAATCAGAGAAATTCATTTATCATGAAATCAATTAGTCACCCTTTCTATTCAAGATACTTTCTTTGAACTGCTACTCAAAGTGGTTAAACAGTGAATTAATAAAGCAATACTACCCTCTGTTTGATGATTTCACTGACCCGCTGTCAGAAGGAACACTTGTATTTTGAGAATCACTGATTTCTATTCTGTTGGCAGCTGGCTGTCAGATGCTGCCTTCCACCCCTTGACTAGCCCCTAATTAGGCATGGTGTATAATCAGAAAGATGAAGCCTGCAGTCAGAGAACCAAAGACATTTCTTCTTTCTCTGCAGACGACAAAGTCTTGACTTTTTTTGGTCTCAATTTTACAATGTTCGACCCAACTGGCCTTTTAAAGGAGCTTCAGCCATACAAATAAGAAAGTGGAAAAAAAAGTACCTAAGAAATAGAGTCACAATGTCACACATAGTTTTCCTTTTTTTCCTCTATGAATTAAAAATAAAAGACAGTATAACACCTTAAAGTCAGTTTTGTTTTTCCCCCGCAATGGAGTGAATTTCATAGTAATGAGTCTACCACGATGTCTGGTTACTCACTTGTGCAGTCGGGAGCAGTGCCTGTCCAGGTCCCATTGGCTGTGCAATGCCGCGTCATGAGCCCTGAAGTCTTGTAGCCTTCCCAGCAGGCATAGATGACCGAGCTGGAGAACAGAATGCCATCACTACTGATGATCATTCCGTTGGTGGGCGTGCCAGGGTTGCCACAGGACACAGCTGTTAGGCAAACAAGAACAACAACACACACAGCGAGTGACCCAGGATGAAAATGGCAAACAGGAGACCAATGGGTATCCATGCAATAGACTACACATTTATTACAAACCCACAGCACATAATCCTATGGAAGTTCCTTAACATATGTCTTACTATGACTCACATGTTTATTTTATTGATTAGCTACAAATATAAAAATAACCTTTCAATTCATCTTTTCTAAAGTGAATTACTTCTAAACAAATTAAAACACGAGTTAAAGCACCAAAAGTTCAAGGCCTTGTTATTCAGGGATTGAATGCTTTTAATAGCCTTGCTATTTGAGGATTGAATGTTTTTAATGTCATGACAGAATTGGTCTGATTTTTAAAAAAGAATATCTACGATATTAGCAACACAGAAGCATCTTCCTTTATGTAATCACTGTGTTTTTAAAATCTAGGCAATTCAGGTCCTATTTTACATCTCCAGGAGAATTCACTTTGGAAAATAAAGAATGCCTCGGAAATATGAACGGCTGCACTTGAACTGCTTTGTAAAATGATGTCCTCAATATTACCAGATCTAATAGCAGCTGCGTTAATTGGCTTTGACATGATTCAACTTTACATTTCTCTCAAAAGGCTCCTAATGCCACGTACAGGCAATAAGACCTCAATTAACGATGGTCAGAGCAACAGGTCTACACTCTGACTATTTTTTATGCTCTTTTGGTCAGTAAACAAAAGCAAGCTCGGCTGCTGCTGGGTATCCTTCAGGGTGAACATTTCAATCTATAATTTTTTTTGCCTTTTTTAGTGGAGCCTATTTATCAGAAAGGTTGCTACATTTTCTCCTTAGCACTGTTGCAATAATATACAATAGGCAGGTAAATGAAGGGTGTGACCCTTGGCTGGTTTTAATAACAAGAATATATATCATGAGACTGCCTCTGAGCTGATCAAAATATTTAAAAACACTTTGGCACATTTAATTGTTCCAATTTCAAATCTGGCCTGGAGAACAAATATATATTTTTCATAAAAAACATGGAAGAAAACATCCTGCAAAATTTGCTTGGCACAGAGAAGTCACTGTACTGGGAGTCGAGGGACTACCCTTCTTATTACATAGAAAGAATGCACTTGTGCTCAGGTTGAACTGGATTTTGTTTGAAAAAATAATACAAGGTGCACATGCTGGTGCTTCCTGGTCCTGTGCCAATGGCAGATGGAAGTATTCAATCATGGCCCTCTTCTCTGATGGCTCATGGTGTGACTTCCAACCCTTTCTAACACAGATCTATTAGTAGTTTCCTGGTTGGCATGTGAATTGGGATATATTTACCAATCCAGAAGCAGATAATATTTAAGGCTCTCTAAAACTTGAAAGTTTTATGATAACTATATTATATATTAAAATTTCATATTGCAATAATTAAGGGTTGGACTATCCAACATATATATATTGTTCATTCAACAAACATATATTCATCACTTACTGTGCAACAGGTACTGTGTAGATGTGCTTACGGAAAGCGTGTCACAGAAAGGGATTGCGTTTGGTCCAATTCATAGTTTAACAAACCAAAAGAGGACACTGATGTTATTGTTACATTGTATTCTAATTGTATTTGCTATTCAGTTGTATGTCCAAATCTTCAAAAGCCGCCTATGTAGAACCAATACCCAAAGGAATCAAATAACTGATGAAAAATATTCAATTCGGTTTGTAAGCAATCTAAAGTGTTAGTTAGTTTGCTAATATTGTCAATGAATGAGTACCGTCATAATGCTGTCCTAATATTGGGAAAGTGTCCTCAAATATTGTACTATGTAAAGTAAAATTCATGATGAGTTTTTTTCTTTCTGTTTTTCTGGCTGACAAAAATCACTTTCACTCATGGTTATAACTACGAAAATGTCTAGAAGGCAATGTCAACATATCTGCTTTTATATCAGTGCAACTATGTAAAATTATAAGAGAGGATTAAGACTAAAACAAAACAATAGATTAAATTTCAAGGAGACAAAAGGAAAATAAATTAGAAGAGGAAAAATAAACTGGAAGAAGAAAAATAAATTAACCTGTAAGTTTAAACTTTGCCATATTTTCTCTTTCCTGAGTTTATTTTCTTTTGAAATACACTTTATAAAAAGTACATTTTGTTAATGTGACTTCTTCAGCTAAAACATAATTTTCTTTAACTCAGTGTATAATAACATTAAGCTTATTTTAAATATACTTTTTTTTTTTTTTACAAATAATAGTACTGTTCATTTTACATGAGAAAAAATTGCTGTTAAATTGAGTTAAATAGATGTGAATATTTGCTCATGCAAGTTAAATAAACCTGAGCAATCAATTTAAATTCCTTAGATGTAGTGCCTTTAACCATAAAATGAGTATTACAAAAATACTTATTCCCGGCTGTTACAAAATTACCCACGCTATATGTAAAATGCCTAGTGTGAGATCTGATGTATTAGTGGTCACAACGAGTTAGCTTGTAGCTTATGCTATTGTTATTTTCATCATCATCACTTTCTTACTTCTTGAGTAAAATGTAGCTTTATCATCATTTCATCTGAAAGAGAATTAACAGTTCCCTAATACAGCTTAAACTAAATATTTTAGTTATACAATGTAACTTCATGAGATAGATCCATTCGAAATGTTAAGTTTGAACCTATGATTAAAAGACTAGATGGCTAACAAAAGCAAATTTGATTTAATGTGAAGGAAATATATCTGCAATATAAATTCTTTGAGTTGAAGAATTTTAAAAGATGTTTCATTTTGAATTACAATTTCCTCCTCCTTTTTACAATGTATTCTATTTATCTAACTTTTTGTATCTAACTTTTTGACAGGTTTAGAGGACATAATTTCATCAGGTTTGAAATAATCTTAACTAGGGGATTAGTTAAGTCATAGCTAGTCATAGAAGCTATGCTTCCTAGACATGCAACCACTGGTTACATCCTTTTTCATTGAGAGTAACTCATACTTCAGTGATTTGGACCTATGATAACAAACAAGGAACAAAATGAAAAGCTACAGATTCTCCAAAATGTATTTCAAATTTTTGCTGGTGTGTGTGTATGCTCAGTCACTGATTTTATGATTTTTATACATAATTTGTTGCCTTATTGGTTGTAACATATATTGCAGTGGGCTTATTCAGCTTCCCATGATGTCTGTATCATATAATGCAGTTTTAGAAGCAGTGAGTTTTGTGGAGCATGGCATATTTGAGAAATATTTTCAGCATTACAACATTTTATAACTTATTTGCGTATGCAGCTTTTAAGGGCTAAGTTTCCAAGTTTTTTCATAGAAGTATAAATTTCTAACTTTAGAAAGCAAAATACAATTTTAAAAATACTTCGCACTGCCTGAGTTAGATGGATTGGGAAGTGAAACACAATTAAGCTCTCATTCAAATAAATTGATTGATGTGTGCTTTGCTGGACTAGAACTCATACTGTGCCTTCATAGCCCCAAAGATGGGAGATTTCTAAGGAAAGACATGGCTCACCCTCAACTGTCCTAATTTTGTTCATCTTTTAAGATTTCAAAACTGAAATACTGGAAGTAAACATGATATTGAATGTACAGTCTAAGGTGAATGGTCATCTTTGATAGAATATTTTATATTCCACTTTCTGGGAGTGTCAGAGTCTGCTCTTCACACACCAAGTTCAGCCTGCAAACCAGGGTTTTGGCTCAATGATTGCATTGAGTACTCTTGACAACAGAAGGACAGTTCTGGTTTTCATCAGCATCAGATTCTATCTATAAAGTCTGAATAATTATTCCAGCATTCACTTATTGACATCCAGCCCTCTTTGTAACTATTGAGGAAATATTTTAAATTTCAATTAAAATACTACCGATGATTGATCTTTCAGCCTCTCTTTTCTCAAACAAAAGAGAATTAAGACCCAGAACCAAGACGTTGTGATCACTACAAAGAATCAGGTCTAAAGACAAAATGTCACAACTCACAAACCGTGGTGCTTTTCAAAAGTCCTGAATGATAAACGCTACAGATACATGAAGCTACTGTCAAATGTGATTTAATAGAAACGTTGAAATTTTACTATGGAAATTGTTTTAATTTATTGGCAACATTTTTGTAACACCACACTTTGTTATAATTACAGGATTAAACAAACTTCACAAAAATATCATAAGCCATTCTTACACACCTTTTAGTCAGATTCACCAACTGTTTACATGTTGCTCACTTTTTCTCTCTCTTTCTCTCTAAATATGTATTTTCTAAAGTATTTGAGTGTAAGTTACAGACATGATGACTCTTTAGAGTTAAATGTATCAGTATGTATTTCCTAAGAACAAAGGCATTCTCTTTACATAACCATAATACAATTATTAAAAGCGTGAAATGTAACTTTGATGCAATGTTGTCTCATACACGTCCATAATCTAATTTACTTCAAGCTCTTGAACATATTTTTAATAGTTGCCTTAAGGTCATGTGTTAGTTCACCACCTAGATCATCTCAGGGTCAGATTCTACTGTTTCAGTAACACCTCTCATAACTCTGTTTTGCTCAGTGTAGGACCCAATCCAAGACCACACATTGCATGTATCAAGTCTCTTACGTCTGAAAGAAGCGCTCAGAATGTGTCTTTTCTGAACTTGACATTTCTTCAGGAGCACAGGCAAGCTGATTTGTTGCATGCCCTTAGGGTTTTGGGGGTTTTTATTGCTGCTGCTTCAGGATTCGATTCAGGTTATGCATTTCAGTGGCAATACCAAAGACATGACAATGTCTCTTTTCAGTGCCTCATATCAGGAAGCATAGAAGATCTCCTTGTTAAAATAGTGCTGATAATGGTTTATCCCATAGGACTGCACACCTAAAGTACTATATGACAGAGTAGAAAACACTCTGGTTTTTTTCTCTGGTGAGAAAACTGCCCTCATGTGCAAATTTTAATACTGAAATCTCTACAAGATGAGAGGGAACTGAAAAAATTTGCATTTGATTAAAAAATGTACATCAATTTATAGTGTCATACTTTAGTCAATAACAAAAGTATGATCCTGCAATTCATGACTACGGGTAACCATTTCTCACTACTAATCAGTGGTATTTGACCTAAGACAACTTTTGTAGGGCCTAGTCTTAAGATTTACACTACTTTGATTGTGAAGAGGCAATTCAGAGTAAAAAATTTTCTTGGATTATCACGTTTGTTTGCACATATGTGTATGCCTATATTATGTGCATATATACACATATATAGTCGAAAATAGTCTTTGAGAATAAATATATACACTATGCGTGGGCAAATATAAGATATAAATATGCAAATATATGCACAATTGTTCATATATTCATATGTAGCATTATTTTATATATGAAATTAATGCTACATAGGTTTATAATATAGATAGATCATATACATATTTTATTTCTTTTTATCCATATAGCATGTATAATACAATAAAGGCAGAAGTGGAGACAGAATAGTCAAGTACAAAAAATGAAGATTAAAGAAACTTGAGTTAAATTTCTCATAATGATAGTGTGTATGTGAGCTTACTCAAGTTGGCCAAGTTATATGGAAAGTGTTTCATACATACAAAAATACTACGGAATTAATTTGTATAAACGTTTTAGACTCAAAATGTAATTGAGAAGTTTGCTTGTAAAGAATTCCTAACATTTACAGTCCTATCTGTCTGAATTCTAAATCGAGTTTTGAACACCGAATACATGGTTACCATCACCTCTCAGTTCACATTTGCTTGAGGCTACATTTCTGATACACAGTGTGGTGTCTATAACGTGTCTGTGGCAATTCTTACTGTCATTACTGGAGCCTACCACCACTTCCTATGATGCCTCTCAAACATTAGAATCAAGTAGACCCACTCCAAAATAGTTCATAGAATATAACCCCAGATTCCTGTGAAATACAGTGCTCCACACATGGACCACCAATAGATTGGAAATGACGTGTGAATGAAGCCTGCTTCCAGCCTGCAGAAATTCCCATCAGTGATCTGCACTGGTCCTACTCGCTGCTCTGGAACCCCACCCACTCACCGCCAGGATCTAGAAAACGCTGACAACACCACATACAGATTATCACTGGGAGAAGATTAGAAGCTTTCGTGTTATGAACTTTCAAACAACAAGCATCTGTGTGATGGGACCTGTGGACACTTGGAATACTTTCACGCACCCAGTCATGATTTCTGATGATGCTTTCACAAATATTGGGGGGGAAAGATTTAACTGTATAAATAGTACAAATCCCTATAAGTTTTGTAGAATTTTGCCAGCCATTTTAGAATGAATTGTGTGGTTTTAACTTTCAAGGTAGACCTTAAGGCTTGTGGCTACTCACCCTCGCACACCGGCTGCAGTCCTGACCATGACCCATTGAGCAAACACGTGCGTTCAGGGGAGCCCCTCAGCTGGTGCCCCATTTCACAGGAGAAGCGGAGAAGACTCTTTGTCTTAAATTCATCCCCAAGCCGAGACCCATGTGCTGGGGTTCCCGGATCACCACAGAATCCAGGATTATTTCCTGTTGAAAATAAACACATATGACAATGCATAATTGTGTTAGACTTGTTTTAAGCAGAGTTGTTACATTTACAGATAATGAAAAGTTGTTGAAATTTGTGTTTGACATGAGTTATGGTTACACAACATTCTGGCAATCTTGTAAGAAATGATTTCCTTGTGACAGCCCTAAAAATGAAAGAATTTAGGATGTTGCTCCTGTGTTACTAAATTCACAATAGCCTATTCAAATGAATAAATGACATTTCCTCTGGAAGGAGGAAAATGCTGGGAATGGTAAATGTATCAAGTCTTCACTGAAAAGGTAGGTACAGAAAGCAAAAGGAAAACGGGGCTTTAGGTAAACTGGGAACGTAAAAAAAAAAAAAAAAAGGCAAATGAGAGGTTTAATTCTTCAGAATTGTATCCAGAGAGTTGCTGGTTCGCTGAATTTTAATTGTTTAAGAAACATTCATGAAAAAAATAAAGATAATTTTTTTTCAAAGAGGACACGTGGTTAATGATGATAGAGGTGGGGAAAATTAAACACATAAAAAAGAATAAAGAGCAAACAGGGACACACGGAGGCAGGGCCGGCCAGCTTCCTTGCAAATAAGATCCAGACACTCCCAAGAATCCTGGAGGAGAGCATTTAAAGTGATGGTGTCTAACGATTATGGCGAAGATGAAGACAATATCTATAAGAGAGTTGTATTTGGCTAGAAATGGAATGATAATCATTTCAAAGAGATGCATAATTATAGGGCATTTGAAATAACTGTAAATCATCGTTATCTGAAATCATTATTGGAAAGGTTATTTGACGCCTGTAATTCTGTCAGTTTACCTGTAGGCCCCTTACCTGTGCAGTGGGGCAGTGCCCCGCTCCAGTGACTGTCTTCCTGGCACACTCTCGTGTCATTGCCTATGAGACTCTGGCTCCCTCTGCATGAGTAGCGCACGGTGGCGCCGTATGTAAACAGCTCTCCAGTCAGGATGGCATTGGCAGGGACCCCTGGGTGTCCGCATGATATAGCTTAAGAAAAAAGAGAAAATAAAACAAATCAGTACATCCTTCCAGTTAAACCACTTTGTACTGGCAGATCTCCCATAGAAACACCCGTATCGGTAACATCTATTAAAGAAAAACACCTAAATATTCTGGTATAGCCCTACAGTTCCCTTATGTAATTTGTGATGAAGACCAATTTTCAGATGACGCTTCCTCCCCTAATTTGTTTACTGAAAAGGAGAGGTTCTGTTGATGATGTTTTTGTTTTGTTTTGTTAAGGTAGCTTTGCTTATGGTGGAAATTGACATGTGGATTTTCAAGGAGATAGCCATACTGCCTACATTTTTCCATCGACCCTTAACTATATTCCAAATGAACAGTATTATGGGAAATTTAAGTAAGTAACACGGATCCATTAAAACTATTTCCACAATTTTTTCAGTTAATATGACAATCATATGCTTTGCTTGGGGACATAATTTTGTCAAATCTGCTTAATCTTCAAGTTCACAAGTCTAAGAAAACCATTCTAACCATTTCTCTTTGAATAAGGGGCAGTCTAAGACGGATAAGTAAAATAATACTACTAAATTATTGATTAATGTATTCCTCAAATTGTTCCGTAAAATCCTCTCAGTATTTCTATTCATTTCCTTACAATTATACCAAATCAGGCCCAAACTCTATTTATAAATATCCTTCAAAAAGGCAAATTCTGTAATCCAGATTAATATAGGACAGTGAAGATTTATTTTTCCTTTACTGTACAGTATCAAATGAGGGCTAGCAATAGACAAGTTTTTATCTATATGCAAAAAGAACTAACTGAATTGAGACTACCAAGGAATCACTCAAAGGTGACCACTTCAGTATCCTAGAGGAATTCCATTTGGTAACGAGACACCCAGAAGGGTTATCAACCAGAGGGGGAGATTTGAATGCCTGGAAGCCACCGCCATCCCCCGAGTCACATCAGCCCTCACTTTCTGTCTTGCGTGGACATTGATTCACTGGAGAACTAGATTTTATCCACATAGAGTCCTTAAAAGAAGCCAGTTAGACCTGAAACAGTGAAATGCTGGATCAATGACCATTTCCAGTTGAAATGAAATTTATATTTTATTTAAATGTTAACCTTCAGTGAAACAATATCACAGCAAAATAAGACACAGAGCTCAGCTGCTCTAGAGCACGGAAAAGCAAAGGCTCCCCCAAGATCTTTCGATTCCCAAAGTCACAGCAATTCCAATTGTGAATGACACCAAGCCGAGGGAACTGGCCAGCTAGGAGAAGGAGAGCCAGCTAAACCCCAGCTCCTGAAGATCTGAAGCACATCAGCATCGGTACAAAAACAAATGGAAGTCTCACACAAGCCAGGGGAGACATGAAAGAAATGTTCTGTGAAAGACAAAAACAGAACTAAACCAACTTCTATGAAAATTCCCATGTGTGAAAGCAAAAGGAAGATGAGAACGCAGATATAATTTGATGAAGATCGTAACACATTTATAGATGCAATTTTGTTACATAAGGCTGAGAATTGTTTTGAAAGTTATCACTGTCTTTCTCCACAGAAATTAATTGTATTGTTAAAGTCAGAATTTGAGACGAGTTTCTGTGTAGATTAGAGGAATGTGAGGGAAACTCACTTGGAGAAAAAAAAAATCTTCAACACTAACCCATTCTCAAAATACACTTCACAATGCTATAACTGAAAAGACAAGAGGCATTATTACCTTTAGTGTGTGTGTGGTAGACCCGACTGATAATGTAATTGCCGTTTCCTTCCTCGTTTGTATATATTTTTTTTTTTTTTAAGAGATGGGGTCTTGCTTGTTAGCCAGGCCGGAGTGCAGTGATGCAATCATAACTCCTGGCCTTGAGTGATCTTCCTACCTCAGCCTCCCAATGTGCTGGGACTATAGGCATGTGCCACCATGTCCCACTAGTTTTTAATTTTTTTACTTTTTGTAGAGATGGAGTCTGGCTAGGTTGTCCAAGTTGATCTAGAACTCCTGGCCTCAAGAGATCCACCTTCCTCGGCCTCTCAAAGTGCTAGGATTACAGGAGTGAGTCACTGCACCTGGCCTCCACTTTCTTTATGGATGCAAAATGCATAGGACAAAGATCGGATTTTGATTTTAAGTATTGCTTTCCTTCTAATTTCAAAAAGACTAAAGAGAGTGACACTTTTTCCTAAATCTTCAGACTATGATCTTAAAACACGATTCTCTTTAACAGCCGATCTGATTTTTCAAGTGAAAAGAAAAGAAGACTTTGGCTATTTGGTTAAAATGATGTATTTTTGCTTATCTTCATGGTCTATAATACACTGATAACAAGCTTTTAAGAGGGGCCATAGGGATCATCTATAATTTTCTCTGCCCAGAAGAGCACATTCATTTTCTGGAGCCATATCCCTTCCCCTGATTTAAGGACTCAATTCACAAGCCAATTACTATCGGGATATGAGCTTTTTTAAAAAAAAAAAAAAGAAAGAAAAGAAAAACAAGATTTAACAACTTTATTCATTTATTTATTTTTTATTTTAAGTTCTGGGATGCGTGTGCAGGATGTGCAGGTTTGTTATGTAGGGAAACGTGTGCGATGGTGGTTGGCTGTACCTATCAATCCATCACCTAAGTATTAAGCCCCACATGCATTAGCTATATCCTGATGCTCTCCCTCCACTGCCCCCTACAGGCCCCAGTGAGTGTTGTTCCCCTTCGGTGTCAATGTGTTTTCATTGTTCAGCTCCTACTTGTAAGTGAGAATTTGTGGTGTTTGGTTTTCTGTTCCTGCATTAGTTTGCAGAGGTTAAGCTTCCCAGCTCCATCCATGTCCCTGCAAAGGACATAATCTCATTTTTTTTATGGCTGTATCATATTCCATGGTGTGCATGTACCACATTTTCTTTATTCAGTATTTTACTGATGGGCACTTGGGTTGATTCCATGTCTTGTTATCGTGAATAGTGCTGCAGTGAACATACGCATGCATGTATCATGGGATCTAATTAAACTCAGGAGCTTCTGCACAGAAAATAAAAACTATAATCAGAGTGAACAGAGAACCTACAGAATTATCATCAGAGTGAACAGACAACCAACAGAATGGGTGACAACTGTGCAATCCATCCATCTGACAAAGGTCTAATGTCCAGAATCTACAAGGAACTTAAACAAATTTACAAGAAAAAAACAACCCCACTAGAAAGTGGGTAAAGGACATGAACAGACACTTCTCAAAAGAAGACATTTATGTGGCCAATAAACAACATGAAAAAAAGCTCAACATCACTGATCATTAGAGAAATGCAAATCAAAATTACAATGAGATACCATCTCATGCCAGTTAGAAGGGCTATCATTAAGTCAAGAAACAACAGATGCTGGTGAGGCTGTGGAGAAATAGGAATGCTTTTACACTGTTGGTGGGAATGTAAATTAGTTGAACCATTTAGGAAGACAGTGTAGCGATTCCTCAAAGACCTAGAATAAGAAATACCATTTGACCCAGCAATCCCACTACTTGGTATATACCCCAAGGATATGAGGTTTTTACTGTAGTCACCTTGGACTATACCAGGAATGCTCACAAAACCCAATCAGGTCTCACAGCACTCCCCTCTTTGGCTATAGATGCCAGGTCAACAGACAGAAACTCCACACCAGAGCCCTTCGCCCACCTGAGCTGAGTGAGAGTAAGGTTGGGAGATGCCTGGTGGGGAGGTCCTGGCCGCCGTGTCTGAGCTGTGTGGGCCAGGCCTACCTGGTAGGCTGAGGCTGAAGGCAAGCCGTGAGAGAAGGAGATAAAAGCATCATTGTCCAAGTGGTATCCAATTACCTGCGTCATTTCTCCTGAGCATACCAGCGTCCCCCGGCCCCTTGAATTTGCTTAAGTTGTATTTGGTGATTTCTGGCCAGTCTATCTACAGCTATCATACAAACTCCTACAATTGGTGATGGGAGAGAGCAGAGGGAATTAAAATTCAGTGACGGGAGACAGCAGAGGGAATTAAAATTCAGTGATGGGAGAGAGCAGAGGGAATTAAAATTCAGTGCCTTTAAAATATACTTGCAGAATTTTCTGCTGATGGTACCCTTACAGGGGTCTGTGCACAGAAATCGGGAATAACCCTGACTTACCCAAACACTTGGGCAGAGACCGGTCCCATAAGCCATTTGCCATACAGGTCAAGGCTGAAGATCCCAGCAAGTAAAATCCCTTCTTGCAATGGTACAGGACACTCATTCCATACTCAAAACTCTCAGGGAAGTTCTGTTGCCCGTGACGAATGGCATTTTCCACAAAGCCTGGATCGGAACAGTTCACCACTAGAAAATAAAACATTTCAGACACCATTTAGAAATAGCTAGAAATAACAGACAAAACAGATCAGAAATGAAGGCGAATTCCTCATCATTTTAGAAAATTCAGAAACTGACAACATGATGGCTGAGGCTCACGAAATTCCACTCTCAGGATGAATTCTACTAACCGCTTTGGGCTACTCTTCTTCAAGAGGTGTCAACAACTGGTAGACCACGATAGCAATTTTTCACACGAGGCTAATTTCCCCTATTTCCTAATAACGTTTTTTCAATGTAAATTCTGAAAATTAGTTTCCTTGGTTAAGTTTTTACGTTCTAATAATGGTCAGATAGAACTGGCTGAGGTTCGTTTAAATATTTTTACTCAAGTGTGGTGGTTTAGAACAGTCTGTGGCACGGTAATTACTCACCCCCCAACACACATACACACCTACGTGCATTAGTGCTTTAATATGTGTGCCTAAAATAATTTGGCTCTATGTAGAACGCAACTAAAAATGAAAATTATTCCATCAACACCTAATAGAAATGCAAATCAAGCCAGCCTCTGATTTAGGCCTCTTCTCCCTTTAGAAACAGACCCGTGGGGAGGCAGTCTTCTGTGGCGTGCAGGACACGCTCTGGTTCCTCTGAAAGGCGTTAGCCTGAATGCCTGTTGGCGTCTGCGAGGGAATTAGCGATGTGCTTTTGCAGGTGCAGAGGAAGAGAAAGAACTCTGATTACCTCATGCTTTGACCCACCCCACCAGTGAATGAGGCAGCTGTTCCAGAGGCCACAGTCTCTCCAGATATTTCTGGCTCAGAAAAGCACTGTGCAAATGAATCTCGGGCAGCCTCTGCACATCATGAGTCCCAGAAGCTGAAGGCAAACCCTGTACCCAAACTGTGTGTTTTATTTCTTCTCTATTCAAAAAAGGAAGGCAGAGGGCAGAATCAAGGCTTACAGTGTTCCCTTTTAGTGCCGTAGAATAATGTTCTCTGCTTCTTAAAACAACCCTGAGTTTACAGAAGAAAGTCTTGAGTTCTTTTGAATCAAAAAAGCAAAAACAAACAAAAAGCCATGTGTGAAGTTCGGGCAAGTATTTTTAAGATCCCACAGGGCACTGCATCTGCAATACAATTGTAACCAAATCTCTAAAATAGCAGGAATTACCTAATGTGAGAAAACCTAATTAACTTGAAAATGTGATTATTTGTATAACCTGGAAGATACCCACATTGTCCCATTCTTACATTGAGCATAAGAGATGGATTCAGCTCCCCGATGCCGCACTTTCATAAGGAGACGGACAGTCCCGGGCTGGAACACTAAAGATATTTCTGTGTTTATGTTTGTGCTTATGTCACTCTTAGGAGACTGTCCAAAAATAATTTCAAACTGTGTTTGTTGCCAAAGCAGAGAAATGAGTGGAAAAAAAGCCACTTTGACCATCTCCCACTAGGATGCCTGAGAGAAACCAAATGGCCCAGGATGCCAAAGGCCAGATTGAGCTGATGCCACCATTTCTCCTCCTCCTCCCCTCTTCTACTCCATGTCCTTTCTTTCTCCTCCTCTTCCTTCTTCTCCTCCTCCACCTCCTTGTCCTCTCCTTCTCCTTCTGTTCCTCCTCCTTCTCCTCCTCTTCTTCCATCCCTCTCTTCCTTCTCTCTCTCCTCTTATCATTTTCATCTTCTCTTTGGCTCAGCCTCTCTTAAAAGTTCACTGGCAGAGATTTATTTATCGGTGCAGTAACAACAGGATCCAACCACACCCTTCTCCTTGAAGGCAGAGAACCAAATATTCTCTGAGTTTTACCATGGCTGGTGAAGGGGGATTTATAATATGTGAGTTTCATAACCTTGTTCTGAAACTATGGACTAAAATTATCTTGCCATGGAAAGAGGTGCATAGGAGACAATAAACCCCTCATTCTTGGAAATCATTCTGCAAACTTACATTGCATTAGAGCTGCTTGGAGGGTATGTGTTAAAATGCTAAGCCCTAAGTTCCTACCCCTTCCTTTACCTAGTTCACTATCCTTAAAATATTGAGCAGCAAAAGATGTTTGACAGCAATAAATATTCCTTGAGCTCCTGTGGGGAAACTGGGTGGATCCTTAAAATGGAAGAAGCATGGATACAAATACTCTAAATCTGCTCACGCACTTCTTCAGTCCTGCATAGAGTCGCAGTCCTAAGTATTTCTTTATATTCCTTCCTATTTCATTCTGAGGCTCCATTAGAAGATTCAACTGCATCCATGTGCTGGAGGAAAAACAGGGCAGGAATAATCTGATTTATTTATCCATGATAGAACTTCCATACCGTTGCTGCAAATGGGTGTGTTTTACCATACAGAGTAGAATGTATCTGCCAAAAGAGTTTGTTAGTGACCAACCAATCCACACAAGCACCTTTCCCATCTGTATTTGTTTTCCCAGTTTCTATGTGAACAATTCCTATCCAGGGATCTGGTGGAAAGAGGCTTATGTGACTGACAGGCGACCTGTTGGTTTGTAAACTAGAAGGAGAAATTGCCAGTGAGGTTCATGGTGTGGAGATATGTCAGGCCCACCAGCAGCCACTCCAGACCTGGTTCACGACACGCTGTTAAGTATAAGGTAACGTGCCAGAAAGAAATAAAGAGGCTCACTCTAGACAGCTGCACCTCATTGTAACATCTTACCGCCCAATACACTAAGACTTGATTTCCATGTGTGAAAACCTGACGTGGAACCTGATTTTGTCAGCTGGGAGGAATGAGAACACTGATGTCTTGTATACATTCAGCCCAGTGTGAAGAAGTTCAAATGAACACACAGGCTGTGTTCTGAGGTGACAGCTGGGTATGTGGAAGGGTAAAAGAAGAAATTAATACAGGGATCAATAACAGGTCCAAAGTCACAACGACCATTGAACTAGCAATACACAAGGATCAGGACTCCTGAACACGTCTGGTATAGCATAATAATAAAAGGCATCAGCATTCCTTGGTGACAGGAATCCCAGGGGCACCCCATCCCTTTTTCCTGGAGAGGACCAGCTGGAAATCTTAGCCCTCGATAGGATTCTAGAGGTGACTCATTAAGTCATTTTTTCTACTCTATATTCACTCCTTACTCAGACATGTCTTCTTAAAGATGCTCAAGTTGACATACAAATATGGATAAGAGGCCAGGTGTGGTGGCTCACATCTGTAATCCCAGCACTTTGGGAAGCCGAGGCGGGCAGATCATTTGAGGTCAGGAGTTCGAGACCAGCCTGGTCAACATGATGAAACCTAGTCTCTATTAAAAATACAAAAATTAGCCAGGCGTGGTGGTGGGGGCCTGTAATTCCAGCTACTCAGGAGGCTGAGGCAAGAGACTCACTTGAACCAAGGAGGTGGAGGCTGCAGTGAGCCGAGATCATGCCACTGCACTCCAGCCTGGGTGACACAGCGAGACTCCGTCTCAAAAGACAAACAAATAAACAAAAAAACAAATATGGATAAACATAAGGTCCTATTGTTTATTCTCTTTCAAACTTTCTTGAGGACCATGGAGGTCCTTCTGATCCAGTAATGTCCCCATTCTCAGTTAAGTGAACGTACTGATCGCCTGATGAAGGAAGCATGGAAATGCTGTGTTTTGAGATTTGAGGGCGAATTATTCGAGCAGTTTTTCCAGCTCTGTGATGGATCACTGTTCCCGTGGCACGCCTCACACCGTAGTAGGTCTCAGCAGAGCACCTGCACTCTGACCGCGGCTCCCCCTCCAGGAGCTGCCCTGTCCAGCCATACGCTCATTAACCAGCTGTTTTCCTCTTGATTCTCTTCCTGGGGACAGGAAGCAAGGTCTGCTCCACATCCTTGCTTCTTTCCAGAACCCAAAGCAATGGCCGCGTTTTCCTGAAAATCTCCCTAATGACAGAGAAACGTGATACATTCCCATCCCAGGCTCCTTCTCCAGCTGTTGACCAATAGAAATGCAGCCAGCTGTCTGCACACTGGTCTCTTCTAGGCAGTTTGGTTCTAAGGCGAAGGGCAGTGACAGGGCATCGCACAAGAGTCTGGTATCCTCTCCATGGCACGGACGCTGGGCTCTGTGGGCAGCACAACTCCTGATGTAACTTTGCGGGATTCGTATCTATTTGATTCCAGCCTGTTACGTGATGAGGAAACACTGTGAACACTTCAACTGCTTTTCAATTAGATAATGTAATTCCAAGTTTCTTCTGTTGTTTCTAGAAAAATTGTTCATAATCAGTTCTTACATCAAACAGAATCTGTTTCCGTTGTATATTTTTAACTTCATTTATTTATCCACTAAAATGTATTAGTTAATGATAATTAAAATGTAGGTAAGACTGTATTTAAAGGCTCTGAGATGATTAGAGCACAACCGTGGCCTTTCACTTGTATATCCAAAATTTGGATAAAAATTGTAAATCTAATTGTAACCCAAAGTAAAGCACTTCCCAATCTTTGGCATTAGCATGGTTCCCTACAAGCATAATGGTTTCTGAAGAAAGTATAAGCAACTATGATTGACCTCTCGCCTCACTGCTTATTTTTGTGGAAGTTCTGCCTGGGGCCAAATTTGTTCTTATGTGTGTTTATTTTGAAAGGCAAACCATGGAAATAAAGCTTAGTTTTAAAATTTCTATATAATTATTACACATAAAGGAAAAGTAAAATAGAAACTGTCAGATTAAACTTTAAAAACTAAATGCTATGGGCTAAGCTTTTATGTGAAATTAAAAATAAACGAATATTAAGTAAGCAAAATTGGCAGAAATACACTGTTTTAGTATGAACTGGTAATTCCTGTTTCCCGAGCAAATAGAAAACTGTTAATTACAAAGAAAGAAAAATACCAACTTAGTGCAGTTCTGTTTTTACATGGCTGTGAGTGACATTCTGAGAATAAACGGCAACTTTCCAAATGTTTGGAGGTGCAGTGAGAGACCATCCGTTCATGTCGCCGCCTCAAATCAGATTCACAGGAAAGGTCTGATCCACGTCTGTCAAATTCCACTCACTGGGGTAACCCTGAACAGCAGTGACTGGGAGTGGAGCAAACGCACAGGAGGGAGGGGCAGGATGCTGGGAGGAGCATGGGATTTAAAGAAACCTGTGCATTGGGGCTATTTACTTACTTTTCCCCCTCCCCTGAGACCAAGTCTTGCTCTGTCGTCCAGGCTGGAGTGCAGTGGCGTGATCTTGGTTCACCGCAACCTCCGCCTCCCAGGTTCAAGCAATTCTCCTGTTTCAACCTCCTGAGCAGCTGCGATTACAGGCATCTGCCACCATGCCTGGCTAATTTTTGTATTTTTAGTAGAGACAGGGTTTCACCATGTTGGTCAGTCTGGTCTTGAACTCCTGACCTCCTGATCCACCCGCCTTGGCCTCCCAAAGTGCTGGGATTACAGTCATGAACCACTGTTACCATCCTTATGCCTTTACTTCATTAGTACTGGATGACAGGCCAGGGAGGATGAGCAAATATAAGTTTTCAGAGATGCATAGTGGTAATTTTGGGTCTAGGAAGTCAGGAATCCCAACAAGCCCAGCATCCCGTGCAAAGCACATGGGTTCAGAGGTAATAAACTATTCAATCATCTATACCACCATCGACTTCAGATTCTGTTTGTGTTTTTTAACTCACACACATTTATGCACGTATTTAATCCAACACGTTTGACTACACATCACCCTGACAAGAGGTTTTCATACCCAACTTAAAAAATACATTGAAAATTTTTAAAGTATAACTTCTTTAAGTTTGAATTTTAAGTTAACAGTTAACTCTGAACAGAGACTGGAACAAATCAGATGTGAGTTTAAAATTTTGGCAGAGAAACAATTATTTTAAGATGATCATTGGCCTTAAAGTGACTCAAAATCATTATATGTCCCAATATAAAATTTGTGACACAATTTTTAAGTTACAAAAATTGTGTACAGAATATAGAAACTGTAATTCTGTAGGCAGACTGGAAATATACCATGTTCAAAGCTTTATTTTGTTTTCAAAAAGACTCCTGTGGCCGCATCATGCCTGTGTCAGTAGCTTCTACCTAGTTCAGGAACATGCAAAATACATGATGTATTCCACATATAACTGAGGCAGGAGACTGTGGTTGATACTGCTACACTGTTTCACCACTTTCCTTACAAAGGTTATATTTAAAGTCACTACACACTACGTAAGCAATACTCCTTATAGTTTTCTTTTGAAATTTTAGTTTTCTTAAAAAAAAAATCTTTAGTGAAGTATAACTGATAAAGTTTAAAGGGTACTGTTCCAACAAAAATTGTAAACTGATTTACATATAAGCAAGAAAGTCATAGGAGAGTGTGACTCAGCTTCATTCAACGAACTCAGTGGGAAATCAGGCAAGGCCCTAAGAAGTTGCTTTCTCTTAACAATAGCTGTCGGGGGCAACAGGTGGAGGGGTCTGGTACTTTCAATTTAGTCTACAAGGAAACCAGAAATGTGCTCCAGGAGGCCCCGGTGGCTTCTGAACTGCTCCTTCTATATTCTTAGCATATTATTATCGAAAAGAAGGAAGGGAAGGGAAGAGGAAGGGAGGGAAGAGGGAGGGGAGGGAAGAGGAAGGGAAGGGAAAAGGGAAGGGGAAAAGGAAGGGGGTTGGGGAGGGAGAAAACTGTCTCCATGGAAGAAGGAAGGAAGGAATGAAGGAAGGAAGGAAGGAAGGGAGGGAGGGAGGGAGGAAGGAAGGGAGGGAGGGAGGAAGCTGTCTCCATATTTTCGTATTTTTAAAAAAACTTAAAGCCTGTTTAAGTTTCTTTTTGGTGTTCCATCCTTTTCCTTCTTCTTTCTTAGTTTCTTTTAAAGTGTATTAAAAACTTGATCATTAAGAGAAAATACTAAACAAGAAACTAAGCTTTGTAATGTAAAAATAGCCACGTAAACTCTTGGGCAGTCAGGAAAAGGCATAAAAATTAGTTCAACACATTTTTTAAAAGCACTCATAAAAATTTTTTTGTAATATGATTATGCAATAATATGATTTTTTACAACTTTTCAATAGAATAAATTACAGAAAATTTAGAGGACAAAAATACAGATAACTATGCAATAGTCAGTGTATTGCATACAATAAATATTTCTGGATTTGTTCACTAACTGAATGAACCAAAATTAAATTAAGCAAGATTGCTGGCCACAAAGAAAACACAGTAACAACAATAAAAAATGACTATTTTCAAATATATGAAAGTTACATATTTTTATCTTTTATCAACAACTGATAACTAGGTTACAGCTATAGTTTTGACTTTTAGGTGTGATAAAAGAAATATGTTATAATCGATGGTAACTGACAATTGTAATTGATTGCCTGACTTTCCTGCGATGATATAAACTTCGAAGAGGAAATTGGGATTCATTGAGGACTCACTGTCTGCCAGGCCCTTGGCCAAGCATCAGTTTATCTGGAGCTCTCAGAAACCTATGAAGAGGGCACTGTGGCTACATCACTTCCTTGATTCTTCATAAAATGAAACTGCTGTTCTCCCAGGAAGTCGAGCATTAACTCTAAGACCTGCAGCTAGGACTAGGTGGCATGGGTGCCAACACATATCAGATCAACCCCTAAGACTGTGTTTTCTGTACTCAGCAACACTCCCTCTCAGTCCTACATGGATATTAATATTTTCCCCAGTTGATTTTTTTTACCAAAGAAAATATGCCTAATGTAAAGGAAAAAGATTGCATGAAATATTCATTTGGTGCAAAAGTAATTGCGGTTTTTGCCACCGCAATAGTTTTGCACCAACCTAATAACACAAGGAAATGGCATATGCAAGTACTCTGCATACTGATATTTAAATCTTGACTTTAGAGACTCTTGCAAGTGAATTCCCTCTTAACTGATTTTAACTCAGCCCTAAGGCAAAGTTAGAACTAATTCTTAATGGTCTCTCCAACTATATTGTTTCCAGGCCTTGGATGTATTTTTCTATCATATCTTACTGATAAAATAATAAACAGCTTATATTAAGGGCCTCGTTTAGCATTTGCAGGTCAAGAAGAAAGGCATGTTAACTCTACAAGGTATTAAAGTTTTAATTGAAGAGGTATTAATTTTATAATAAGGATAATTCTTGACATGAAAAATTCTTCATGATATATAATTACATAAAAAGGCAGGTTATAAAAAGAGTCCATAGAGATTATATGTAAGCTTATGTGTGTATGTATAATATATATAAATAAGAAACATATAAATATATAAGAAACATAGAAATATGTTTATGTATAAGAAATACATACATAAATATATTTATATAAGAAATATATAAAGAAGTATATTTCTATATATGTAAGAAATATATAAAATGCAATAAAATCTACAATACCTTTTCTAAAATTCAAAGCTTATTCACTACTAGTTTGAAAGATGATTGATACAGTACTTCTTTTCGGATATAACTCACAAATTTTGCTGTAAGGAATATACACTGCATTATGAGAAATGAACACTTGACTTTTAAGTTAACATAAAATCGGAGGATGAAAGCCCCCATGAGAGGGGTCTTCCCAAAGCACAAGAGTGATGAGGGTTCATCACCGTCTCCCTCTGTGCCAGGGGACACACCCTGCCAGCAGCGCACATAAGGGCAGCTTCGGGGAGACTGGCGCCTCAGGGTCCCTGGGCTCACACCAGCCTCCTGCTCTTGGCAAGCTCCTTCCTATCCACTTCCTAAAGCCCAGGAGGAGCTTTGTGAAGTCACATCACTGCAACTGGTTCATTTAAGTTCTGCCATACATGTGCAGGATGTGCAGGCTTGTTCCATAGGTAAATGTGTGCCATGGGGGTTGGCTGCACCTGTCAACCCATCACCTAGCTATTAAGCCCTGCATGAGTTAGCTATTTTTCCTAAAACCTATTTTCCCCAGTTATTAAAATAGCTATTTTAGCTATTTTAACATTAGCTTACATTTCCTTTAATTTTAAAATTTTACTATTTTAACATTTTGAGAATACGTTATTATATCCAATTTTTCATTAACACTTTAGTACAACTATACCCATAATGATTCTTTAGTGAAGTTTTTGTGGTTGTTTCCTTTTTGATTCCTCTATCCTAACAGAACATTCACTAACCCCATATTTTCTTAATTTTCTTTATGCTTATGTACATAAGCATATCGGGACACAGGTTTTATATGTGTCTAAACACCCAATCCTACAAAATTATGACAAGAAAAGAAAAAATAATATTTAATGTTTGCATACAATACACAAATTATTAGACAAAGCAAGGAAACATTATGTGAATCATTCTGAAACAATGTGAGACCTGGTAAATCTAATTGGTCCCTCACTGAACTGGCTCGACTCTTAGGCATAGTGATACATATTTTAGAATAGCGGACAAAGATTCCAAGAAAGCTCCTCTAGAGAAACATGGGCCTCCAGTTGAGCAGGAAAATGTGATTCTCAAAATAAACCTGAAGATGCTTGTTTTCATTCTTTCTTATGACATCTTCAACTGTATAAATTATTTCTTCCAGAAAGATACTACTACTAATAAAAGGGATACCTTCTTTTATTTATTTTTTTAATCTTATTTGCAAAGATAGTGTTACTGGGCTGAGTAGAATGAATTTTCTTTAGTCTCCTAAATCCGAGCTTTTTAATTTATCACAAGCACTGCAGGGCTGGATAGAGCTTCATCCTGTGCAGGGTTGAACCTGAGAATAAGCAGGCTACCCAGGGTGAGGTAGACATTGTAGAAATCTATATCTAATTCTGCCGCATAGTAGCACAGATTTACCTGGGGCTCTGTTTCAGAATTTGGGGTGGGGTTTCTGTTTTGTGCCATTAACTAACTAAGTGCTGCACCAGGGCCACACTCAATGACTTCTTCAGATTACACACTTGAGAATCTTAGGTAGTAATTGAGAAAAGAATGCATAGACAACAGCATGCTTACATGAGACACAACACTCTACAACTCTTGTGAGAGTATTTTAAAAAGCATACACAGTCAGAATCAGACCATATTGCAGTAAACAGCAAGAATCCCTGGCAATTTTGTTCAGCTATTTTTTTTACTTAAGGTTTTTGAGTTTTATGCCATTTCTTCCTGAAGCTTCATCATCTTTATGAGCCTGTCCTCTTTGAAATATTGTTTTTCTGGTTTTAATAATATGCGTATAAATTCTGTGTACTAGATTGTATCTTAGTTCAGAAATAAAACAAAACAAAACAATATGGAATAATAAAAAACTAGAGCAGGCAGACTGCTAGCGATGACCCCAGACTTCTAACCAGCCTGACATGCCAGTGACGGTCCATTAACCTCCTCCTCCATCCCCTGCTTCGTCAGATATATTTGAAAAATTTTGAAAACTAAGTTTTAAAATTAAGTTTGTTTCTATTTTAAAATTAACTTTGTTTCCATTTTTCTAGGAAAAGGCAGGAAGTTTAAAAAATAAAGGCTACATTAATCCTGAAGAGTTTAAAATGCATCATCGAATTTGCTTAAGCTGTGCAACAGACACGGTATCTAGTGGACCAGAGACAGTGTCTGGAACACTGAGAATGATCAATAAATGCGAGGTGTTTAATTTCTTCTTCTATTCCTTGGGATAAATTAGAAGAAAGTGGAACCTAGATACAAAAAAAAGCTTTTGATACTTAAAAGCCCACTCTTTCGAGTTCAGTTAATCTCTCGTTCTGCAAGAACATGTTTTGTGTCAAACGGACAGATGCCACGGCAGATTGGGTGAGTCTTCCTAGCTAGCAAACTCCTCTGGTCGTCTGCATAGTTATCTACTTAAAGATACGAAGAATTGCATTGACAGTGTCTAGCACATCATTTGGGATATGGTAGGCGCTTAACAAATGCTGCATTACATGGCCTAGAAGGCTCTAGGGAGATGGATACAGAACGTTCTGATACACCTAAGACCTCAAGACATAATTGTGCTGTCCCCCTGTGTGGAGGTAACTGGGACAATATTTGTGGGCATTCATTCTCAATCGTTCCGTCAGTCATGCAATTTTTTTCTGTCCCACAAGGAGGAGAAAAGAGTTTGATTAAAGCTGTTGAATCTTTCCTTAAGTCCTTGCAGCTGCATGAGCAAAAGGCTGACACTAATATCTGTCTTCCCATCACCATTCCGGTCCTCACGGTTTCTTGTAGATGTGCGAATTTCATGTTTTCCTCTGAGAGCTGAATGAGTTAACGTGATTGTTTCAGCCATATTTACCAGAGTGTGCAATAAATACTTCATGTATAGCAAAGCCTCCTGGTGCTAGAGACAGTGGGACAAGATTTCATTCAGCATCGGTTGATACATTTCAGGACATCTCCTAAACCCATTCCCCATTTTCCATGGCCTCTGACTTTACAAGTAACACTCTCTCTCTGAACGCATTATTATATAATAATATTATATAGATGATAAGATCGACTTGCTAATTTTCAAGCTGACCAGAACACCCACATTATCAGGGAAAGCAGGAGGTTTTGAACAAGAAACTGGGGACACCTCTGTGAGCCATTCCATTCCTCATCGCTCCTAAATAAGACACGGTAGACGCCTGCTTTCTGGGGAGAGTGAGAACAAAGGAGCTTTGAGGATTTTGTTATGAATGCAAGATGCTCTCTACCCTGGAAGAGCGAAAAGCGATGCTAATCCCCACATATTCACCTATAGCACATTGGTCCAGAGCTGTGCAAGGTATTGAGCAAATGAGATACTTTGAAACTTCGCATCTGTTAGGTGAGCTCATTGGTCAGAGGCATCGTCCCTGGGAAGCACAGAACTGCTGGGGTCTTTATCTACCGCCTTTCCCATATTTTAACTCGATCTTTTCCCTTCAGTTGTAGATTGCTTTCCATGTGGTATCTTAGCAATAGCAGTTGACTGCTACTGCAGATACACCAGTTCAGACAAACTTGAGCTCACATCTTTTGGCAGCAAAACCTTATACAACATACGTCATCTAAAAGGTGATTTTCCTAACGTCTTGTCCTTCAACAGGCCAATTATTTCTAGGGTGTGGCATTAAGGGTACTTACTACTTTATATACAAACTACATTAGGACACTCAATTTTCTTCCATTTAAAATCGCAACATGGCACACTGATAAATTTAGAGCTTTTAGGGTATATAAATTATTTAAATTTCTGTAACAGGGTAAGAATTCAGACATACTAAATATACATCTATGAATGAAACTGTCACTGTTGGAGTTTTTTTTTGGCAATGCAATCAATGAGTTAATTGGAAATAATAAAACGTACAGAAGTTTATAGTCATCAAAATGAAACCAGAATCATTTTCTAAACATAGATATGGCCTTATCCTAAGACTTTTGAAAAATCTTAGAGAAGAGAAAACATTTCTTTCAAAAACAACCTGGAATTTAAATTTTTTTAACAATAGACATGGTTCAAAATTGCTGTTTCCTTATGAGCGAACATTTTTGAAAGTAAAACTTGTTAATTGATTAATGAAACATACCTTTTTGTTAGAAAAAGCAAAAATGTGAGTGAATATGAGTCACTGAAGTATTCAAATGTTGTGAAAGTAATAGATGTTGGAGAAAAGAGTACTCCTGTGTTTAAATACATAAATAGCATTTGGTCCATGGCTGTATTTCCCATCTGAGAACTTCAGTAGTCATGAAAACTCACAGAGGGAAAATGGTGCTAAGTGTTTTTAATAAATTCTACCTATTAAAAAGAGGCAGTGAGTACAAAAGTCACAGGAAATTTCATTTAAGAAGATGACTACACAATGAAAACCTGAAGTTATTTCCTACTCTACTGTCAAGTGTAGATGCTTAAAAATATGTTAAATCAGTGTAAGTGTAACAAATTTAAATATTCCATATGAGAAACAACCATTTTGTTTAAATTTTTGTGTGTGTATCCATTCTTTCAATATTTAATTATATTCACATGATTTAAAAGAAACACATGCATGAATAGTACATATGCATGCACACACACACACACGCCCACACACACATGCACACAAACACACCACACTCTTAATAAGTCCAGTCCAAGCATGTCATTGATGAAACTAAATGAATGAAAGTGAAGTAAGAGGGGTTAATAAAATCTTATTTAAACCATAAAAATGGTCTGGGTGTAGTGGCTCACACCTTTAACCCCAGCACTTTGGGAGGCCGAGGCAGGCAGATCACTTGAGGTCAAGAGTTCGAGACCAGCCTAACCAACATGGCAAATCCCCGTTGCTACTAAAAATACAAAAATTAGCTGGGCATGGGGGTTCTCGCCTGTAGTCCCAGCTACTCGGAAGGCTGAGGAAGGAGAATCATTTGAACCTGAGAGGCAGAAGCTGCAGTGAGCCAAGATCACACCACTGCACTCCAGCCTGGATGACACAGTGTGACCCCATCTCAAAAAATAAAAACATCAAAATGAATGAAATGCTCATACGTGTACAACATGGATGAACCTCAAAAGTACTATGCTAAGTGAAAGACGCCAGGCACAAAAGACCTTAGATTCAATGATTTCATTTATAAGAAACATTCATAATGGGCAAACCCATGGAGCTGGATAGCAGGCACTATTGATGGGAGGTGGAGGGGGAGGGAAATGGGGACTGCTTATGGGCTTAGGGTTTCCTTTTGGGGTGATGAAACATCTGGGAATTAGACAGAGGTGACGGTTACACAACATGGTCATGGCGAAAGTGCCCCTGAACTGTACACTTTAGAATGGTTAACTAGGTCAATTTTTTTGTTTTTTTGTTTTTTGTTTGTTTAATGGAGTCTCACTCTATCAGCCAGGCTGGAGTGCAATGGTGTGATCTCAGCTCACTGTAATCTCCACCTTCCAGATTCAAGTAATTCTTCTGCCTCGGCCTCCCGAGTTCCCGAGTAGCTGGGATTACAGGTGCGCACCACCATGCCCAGCTAATTTTTTGTATTTTTAGTAGAGATGAGGTTTCACTATGTTGGTCGGGCTGGTCTTGAACTTCTGACCTCATGATCTGCCCGCCTCGGCCTCCCAAAGTGCTGGGACTATAGGCGTGAGCCACCATGCCCAACAAACTAGGTCTAGTTTTATACTATCTGTTTTTCCTTTGAGATGGGGTCTTGCTCTGTTGCCCAGGCTGGAAATGCCATGTCTTGGCTCACTGTAGCCTCAATCTCCCAGGCTCAAGGGATCCTCCCTTCTCAGCCTCCTGACTAGCTGGAACTACAGGCATATACCACCACACCTGGCTAAGTTTTGTATTTTTTGCAGAGACTGGGTTTTACTATGCTGCCCAGGCTGGTCTCAAACTCCTGGGCTCAAGTGATCTGCCTGCCCCAGCCTCCCAAAGTGCTGGAATTAAAAGCATGAGTCACTGTGCCTGGCTGAATTTTATCCCAAGAATAAAATAAACATCGAAAGAAAGGATTGTCCAATATCAAGTGTTGGAGCTTCATCCAGTACTCGTGAATCTCAAAGCAGATTTTTTTACTCATTAGAAGTGTATATACCCTTTGTATACACTTATGTGAACTTTAACGTGTGTTTTAAAACTAAAAACAATGTAGAGAGGCCACTTCTAGTTAGTGAAGTCCTTTAAATTGGAGACACTTTTCCAAAATTTGAAGCAACAAAAGGGTGTGGACTGCCTGTCTGGGTTTTCTAAATCATCCCCCTTGTTGAAGATAAGGTTATATTTTCCTTCTTCAATGCATTTATTGCCAATATCCTGTTAACTGCAGCAGAGGGGCTGCTGTCTGTCCCTGTCCAGCACCACCTTCCTGATCCTGTCAGAAAAGAGGAGCATCGGGGCAAACCACAGCCCAAGTCTCAGTGTCTCCCAGACGCCAACTGCATATACTTTAAAAATATTTTTTAGGAAGTCAGCTTCCAATTACTTGAAGAGAAGGATCCATCTTTTTTTCATCAAAAGCAAGAATAAAGCGGAATTTTCATTAAAATGAAGGAAGCACTCAAAGGTCTCCTGGGACGTACAGATCCAATTCTCTAGTGTAAAATACAAAGGGAAGCTTTTGGTTTTGTTTTTAATGTTTTAAAAGATGAGTGTGGATAAAGTTTTAGGAGGTGGACTGTGTGCCACAATGAAGACAGCTCCCATCTCAGCCTTTACAGCCTCACGCTGGCCCGGAGTTACTCCCCTGCACTGAAGAAAGCAGACAAGGCTCGTGACGTTATCATCAACGGTGGTTTTGAAAGTAAGAAAACAGGCTGGGTGCAGTGGCTCATGCCTGTAATCTCAGCACTTTGGGAGGCCTAGGTGGATGGATCACCTGAGGTCAGGAGTTCAAGACCAGCCTGACCAACATGGTGAAACCCCATCTGCACTAAATTAAAAAAAAAAAAAAATAGCCGGGCGTGGTGGCATAATCCCAGCTACTTGAGAGCCTGAGGCAGGAGAATCACTTGAACCCTGGAGGTGGAAGGTGCAGTGAGCTGAGATGGTGCCATTGCACTCCAGCCTGGGCAACAGAGGAAACTCCATCTCAAAAGAGAAAGAAAAAAAGAAGGAAGGGAGGGAGGGAGGGAGGGAGGGAGGGAGGGAGGGAAGGGAAGGAAGGAAGGAAGGAAGGGAAAGGAAGAGAAAGGAAGAGAAGAGAAAAGAAAAGAAAAGAAAGAACACAGCATTCATACAACAAAAGAAGCAGCCTAAGAAGTTGAGCTCGTGAGTACTGACTGCTGACAGTCATTCTGGGTCATTCTGCTAGGCATAAAATTAAAGGGAACTGATGGATAAGAATTTTCAGAGTAATATTTTCTTGTGAAAGTTGGATTCTTTCCCCACACACAGAAGTCTGCATCTGCTGTTGTTGCTCTTGTGGTGAGGACACAGGTGCTGACGTCATGCTGACAACCCAGCCGGGGCCGTGGAAAGTTCCCCAAATGAGCACCAGTTCCCCACATGCCGTCGTGCCCACTCACAGGATACCACTGCCATGTTTCACAGAGGAAAATGGATACTTCTTGACTAAAAGACGAAAACTTTTATGAAAAATAACTCATGTGTGGCAAATGTAGAAATTAAAGCCATCAACATTTTATCTTTATATGGAAAGTGGGTACAGCTACACAGAAACAGCAAAGTTTTTATAAGGTCAATTAATTAAAAAATCTAATTCAGAAAATTATTTATAGACACCTTTATCATTCAATTTTTAATTTTTTTTACTTTGGGTTAGAAACATAGAAGCCCTTCCTGATAATGTTTCTTTTTAATTATTTAAAACCAATATCTCTTGAATATCCATAGGTTAAAAAAAGAACAGTGAAATGCTATTTAAATCTCAGACTTTATACAGAAATTAACACAAAATGGATCATAGACTTCAAAATATATCAAAGGCAAAGTGATAGAAAAAATAGAGGAACACATCAAGATCTAGGTGTTGGCAGAATTCTTAGACTTGACATCAATACCATGACCCATAAAAAGAAAAGATGATAAATTTAAAACTTCTGCTGCTCGAAGGACCCTGTGAAGAGGAGAAAAGTCAAACGAGAGACTGGGAAGAATTTTGCCAATCATATACCTGACAAACGACTATTACATAGAATAAAGAACTCTTGAAACTCAATCTTAAAAAACAAACAAAAAAATCCAAACTACTCCATTAGGATGTGAGCAAAAGGCATGAACAGACATTTCACGGTACAGATGGAGATAATCACCAGACAAGGTACTCTCATCGTTAGCCTTCAGGAAACAGCAAGTGAACACCACAGAAAGCTGTCACCACACATCTATCAAGAAAGCTAAAATAAGACAGAGGGACCGCACCGAATGCTGGAGAGGACGTGGAGAAACTTCATCACCCACACATGGTCGGTAGGGATGATAGACAGTACTGCCATGCTGGAAAAATGCTTGGCAGTTTCTTATAAAACCAAACTTACAAACACCATATGTCGCAGTACCATTTATACTCTTGGGCATTTTTCCTAGAGAAACGAAAACTTATAACCACACAAAATCCTGTTCATAACAGCTCATAGCAGCATTGTTTGTGACAGTGAAGTCTGGAATCAACCCAGACGTCCTTCAGTGGGTAAATGGTGAAACAAACTGTTACATCGGTACCATGAAATTCTACTCCACCGAAAAAAGGGACTGAATTATTGACATAGGCCACAACTTGGATGAATTTCCGGAGAATTATGTTGAATGAAAGGGTCCTTCTCAGAAGGCTGCACACCACTTGATTGCACTCATTTATAGAACATTCTTGAAGGGAGAAGGTCAGGTTAGTGGAGAGCAGGTTAGTGGATGCCAGGAAGTAAGAATGAGGTTGGGATGTGTGGGTGTGTTTATAAGGGGAGCAAGGGGGATTCTTGTGACAATGGACGTTCCCTATCTTGACCACATCAATGTCCATATGCTGGTTGTTCTAATGTCCTCTAAGTTTGCAAGATTCTACCACTGGGTGAAAGTAGGTAGAGGATAAAAAGGACCTCTCTGTATTATACCTAATGCCGCCTGGGAATCTATAATTATCTCCAAATGAAACATTTTATTATGAATGTATTTACTCATTCAACAGAGAAAAGGAGGACTTTAATGGGAAAAAAAGAATTGATGACATTTTATCCTAAGAAAAATAACACGCTGAACATATGATGTAATTTACATATTCCATATAAACATGTAATTTAATAATTTACCATCTTAAAATGCAATGTTAACATATTTGAGCTCAAATATTTTTAAAAATGAGAGATTACAAAGGAAATCAGCTTCTTATCAGGATGATGACCCACAAGATCTCCAATGTTAGAATTTCACTGAGATAATGACGTTACTAAGTAAAGAAATGAAGCACGTTGCTAATAGACACACACACGACTGTGAGAAGCTGAGGGCGGAGTGGGGCATGTTTGACTCTGGAAGAATCAGGCCTAGGCAGTAAACTCAGCTCTGCTCCCTATGGAGTCCTGTGGCCTCCACACAGAGTCACCGCTGGCTCTCTTGAGCTTCAGAGCCTATTTTGCTAGGCCCTGCTCTATACTTCCTAAAACACCACTGCACAGTTGCCAGTCATAAGAGTTCAACTGCCCAAAAGGTTGAATTATGCTAGAATGAGAACACAGCAGTGTTTTGCATTTCCTCTTACTCCTTGTGATTGTGAAACTAAAGCGAAAGAGATCATTTCAACCCTAATTCTGCACATCAGATATTTTTTGAGACGGAGTCTCGCTCTGTCCCCCAGGCTGGAGTGCAGTGGCACAATCTTGGCTCACTGCAAGCTCCGCCTCCTGGGTTCCCGCCATTCTCCTGCCTCAGCCTCCCGAGTAGCTGGGACTACAGGTGCCGCCACCACGCCTGGCTAATTTTTTGTATTTTTAGTAGAGACGGGGTTTCACTGTATTAGCTAGGATGGTCTCGATCTCCTGACCTCATGATCCACCCACCTCAGCCTCCCAAAGTGCGGGGATTACAGGCGTGAGCCACCGCGCCCGGCCTCCATGTAATTATTAAAGGAAAAACAAACACAAATATAATGAAAGAAGAAGAAAAGTTGTAGTTCAGGTGAAATCGGTAACTACGTTCCTCTCTTGGTTTTTATTTTTTGAGGGAGACCATGTTTGGATAAAATGAAAGCTCACCCTTGTGCATCTGGGACTGACCAATGTCCCTGGGCTATCTAAGTGGGGTGGTTCCCTCGTCTGGTCAGGGGCTGGGGCTCAGCGGAGGCAGGGACACTGGCTTTACCCCCAACCCTGGTTTCCTTTGCATTTTGCCCTATGGTCAATTGAGTGAACTGGGTTTCATTCGTGTGTTGGTCAAATCCCAAACATTCTGATCCTGACAGCACTAGCATTTTAGGGGAAAATAGAGCTAGGAGTCTTTGCTCAGCCTCTGAGTTTACACCAAGCCCTCCAAGTTAGACCTGAGCCAGAACTCTGCAGTTGAGTAGCCAACTTCTATACAACCTCTAATCATTTTTTAAATGACTTGGGTTCCCACTCTGCTATCAGCTTATTTGAAGATAGCTCCTGTGGGAGCCCTAAGTTAAGAGAGGTTCTCGTCAGAGAAAGAGACATTGATACGTTCCTGGCTTTAATTTCATCTTACTACCATAAAAAAATACTTGCCCTTCACACTAAAGTACAAGGCACCATCAGTAAGAGAGATGTTTAATGGAAAGTAGTTGAAATGAAATCTTAAACATTATGAGCTCAAACATCTAGAAAGGCAAAAAGACAGAACAGAATTGTCTTGGAAGCTCAGATTAAGTCCAGGTCTCTGTGACTATGTTTAAAGAAATGAATCAAAAAATAAATAACTGAAAATTAAAAACAGTAGGAGCTTCGTAAAGACATTCATAAAATTAGAAGCATAACGGCCCCCCCAGTGCTAACTATACAGGGTAGAAATAAACGTGTAAATGAATGAATAAAAAGAGGAATGGAAGATGAGTTATCTTTAAAGGAGAGAATTCCAGATTTTCGTGATTGAACATCTGGCCACAGACAGGAGAAAGCCACGGAAAGCTTGGTGCTTACTCTCGGAAATGCTTTCACACCTGAATGGTGAGAGTTTGCAGAACTCTTTATGCATCGCCCTGGATTCATGGAGACAGCCTCTTTGGTGTTACTGGGCAGCCTACAACACTCCCAGAGCAAAGGGCTCATTCCTGGATGCTTTTCCTACCTCGACACGTGGGCAGAGGGCTACTCCACTGGCCGTTGCTCCGACACTGGGCTCGAGACGCGCCCTGCAGCAAATAGCCCATGTTACAGGTGAAATTCACGACGTCATTCAGGTTGAACTCGCTGCCATTAGTGAATCCATGGGCAGGGTTTCCAGGGTGACCACATGTGATGGCTGTAGAGAGACAGGTCAACGCCATTGTTAAATATCGAACAGGTCATCACCTTCACTTGGGATCATTTACTAAGAAACATGCAGGCATGCTAACTGTATGGACTGAAGGTTTTCCACTAATCAGGCAGTTTACAGATGGCATTTATATTCGGAAGGGAATATTGGGAGCTAGAACCACAGGCTGACCCTACAGGCTTTTAATATAATTGTGGAAAATAACAAACACCTGCCAAATGCACTTTCTTCATCATCATAATTATTACTTCTCTCTTGAATCATGACAGAATACCAAATGCTTTAAAAATGAAGCAGTGAAAAACAAGAGATGCTAAAAATTCTTGTATTAATCATGAGTTTTGAATATTTTCTCCATACACACCAGCTGAGTTTGCGAAGCCCTCCTTTTGAGACAGTATGGGGATTTGTTTGATACTTTAAATTGTCCATGTATAAATTATTGCAATATCAATTTACACATCATGAAATTAGCAAAATAACTAAGCACACTCAGGTCCTATTTTGTTGAGAATCTCTGTCATATGATCCTTTGAAATGCAGGGAACTGTCATTATGTCATGACCCAGATAACAGCAAGACAGATCAGGGAGAGCTATCCATCATTCGCCCTTTCAAAAGAAACACACTACAGTCATAAAACTGGTGTTTTCTTCCCCATTTATCTTGTCAACAATGTTTTTTCCTCTAAGTAAAGCTTTAACCCTTGAACTTTGTACATTTTCACAGCACTATTACATATAATCCTTGTCACTGTTTTATTAACATTTCTTTTGTCTAATTCAAAGGAAAATACACAATATTTTAGAAAAACAATTGGTTTAAGGAAAATTGGACAATAAAGTGAGAGTATATTACTCTAAAAATAGTCAATATTTATCTCTGAAGTTATGTAGTTCAACATTGATCATTCATTACATGTAATTTTACATCTTTCTTTTTTTTTTTTTTTTTTGTTTGGAAAACAGAGTCTTGCTTGTCGCCCAGGCTGGGGGGCAGCGGCGCGATCTCTGCTCACTGCAACCTCCATCTCCAGGGTTTAAGCAGTTCTCCTGCCTCAGCCCCTCCTAGTAGCTGAGATTACAGGTGCCGCCACTATGCCAGGCTAATTTTTATAGTTTTAGTACAAATGGGGTTTTGCCATATTGGCCAGGGTGGTGGTCTTGAACTCCTGACCTCAGGTGATCCACCCGCCTTGGCCTCCCAAAGTGCTGGGATTACAGTCGTGAGCCACTGTGCCTGGCCAGTTTTACCTCTTTCAAGTAAAAGAAAGAATGCTTACAAAACTCCCTATATTCTTGACGAAACAATGACAAAAATACACGTAACATGGATGAGGCAGGGAGTGGCGCTGTTTCTAAGACTGCAAAGCTGCCCAGCAGACCCCAGACCCTGCACCTCCACCCTCCTACAATCAGCTTTTCTCTCCACCCAGTTTATCCTGTGATAATATCAGGGAGGAGGAATCCATGACACTATTAGCCAGGGATCCATTGAAAATGAATTAATAAGCAAATTAAATGTGGAGTCAGGAAAAGGAGTTTGAAGGAAAGAAAATGGGAAGGAGATCCAAAGAAAGGAACGCGTGCACATGACAGCTCTCCCATTCTCTTTCTTTGCACAGGCAAAACCGAAAGTTTGCTGTTCCGTTTCACAGTGAAGATTAAACAGGTGTGTATTGTGACCTAATAACCAAAGACACTGTGGCAAAAGGAAGCATCTGATGAATTCATCCACAAAGAGTGCACTTACGGACACAGACAGGCGTTTGTCCAGACCACTTATGGTCTTGCAGGCATATCCTCACGGAAGTTCCCACGAGCCGGAAACCAGGATTGCACTGGTAAACCACAGTGTCTCTGTAACTGAAACCATCTCCACTAATGTGACCATTCACAATTGGGTCTGGGGAACCGCAGTGGCCAGCTAAAAGCATAAAACCAATTTTAAAATTTAGAGTGTTTGTCATTTATAAAAGTAGTACCTTCATAACTTAGTTTTATTATCAAGTCAATAACAGTATTAAAGGCATAACTTACTGAAATCTTTCTCTTCACATCTATATGCATACTTCTAAATAGTTTTTCTTCTTTTTATCATTTTTTTCAGAAATCGTAGATAAAATAAGTAGTATTTCTAATATGAAATGGTTTGTATTTTCCTAGTTGTGATTTTCCCATCTATTCATTTCACTTATTTTGCTTACCTGTATTCTGTTATTTACCTTGTTATACTATTTTCAAATCAAAGCAAAAAGTAAAGAAGGAATTCTTGGAATTAGCATGAACAGGGCTTCTTAACGTATTGATTATGGGTAGTTAGGAGATTGGTGAGGAGGGCTTCTAATCTGACACAGTAGAAAATCAAAAATCAAATTACCTGTGAAATTCCAAGTGGAAAGAAAGGGATCAGAGAATAAGTTCAACTTGAATTATGAAAATCTGAGTTACGAGTGAGTCGATGTCTGGGTAAAAATGGCCCAGAATCAGTTGAAAAGAGAAGTGTAGAGTTTGAGGGACAGATGTGCTGAAGTTAGTGTGGGCTTGGGAAAACAGGAGCACGCACAGCTGACGATTCAAACTAACAGGTGGCAGGGCTTATCCAGGAGCACAGTGAAAGAACAGGAAGAAGGGCAAGATCGGGGCAGGCGTCTTTACTTAAGGGGAGACAGAATGTCCACGTAGACAGTAAAACAATTGACAAACATGGCATTGAAAGAGCTTTAGTAGCAGAGCTTCCACATGGAGAAAGATCTTCTGACATTATTCCACTCCCTCCCACCTTTTTTTTTTTTTTTTTTTTTTTAGACAGGGTCTTGCTTTGTCACCCAGGCTGGAATGCAGTGGCATCATCACGGCTCACTGCAGCCACAAACTCTTGGGTTCAAGTCATCCTTTGGCTTGAGCCTCCTGAGGAGTTGGGACTAGAGGTACGTGCCACCATACCCGAGTAGTTTATTATTATTATCAGCAGTACTAGTAGTAGTAGTAGTAGTAGTAGTAGTAGTAGAGATGGGGTCTCATTATGTTGTTTAGGCTGGTCTTCAATCCCTGAGCTTAAGCAATCCTCCTGCCTCAGCCTCCCAAAGGGCTGACATGACAGGTGTGAACCACCACAACTAACCATTTTATTAGCTTCTCTTCCGTCTCCTTCTGCCTCTTTACTGCTCTCACTTTTCCTTCTTTCCTCCAACTTCTTCTGTTCTCTCTCTCCCTTCCTCACATATATGGAAAGGGTATTCTTATTAAATCAACAAAATACAAAGGCTTAAGGGTAACTTACATGAACGGGACCTGTTACACCTGGGGTTTGGATTCGCAAGAAGAGGAAAACATTCGCTGTGAGTTCCTAAATAATCATCTTTGTCACTGTCCTATAGTTGCATCAACATTTATTTTGCTTAATTCACAGGAAAATAAAGAATAAATCAGACAAACAATTGGTTTAAGAGGAATTTTGCAATAAAGTGAGAGTACACCTATTCTCAAAGTAATAGTCAATATTTATCTTTGAAGTTATAGAAAGGAACTTATGATAGGGAAACAGCTACAGAAGCCTGGGGTCCATGCAGAATATCAAGGTGGAGATTTTCCCTGCCCACTTATTTCTCCAACAGGGAACACAGCCAATGATGCTCCACACAAGTTCCTGCACACCCAGATTTCAGAAATTGCAAAATTGTTGTCATACTCCTTTGGGATTAAGTATACCCTTCTAGGGAAATTTAAAATCATAATCTGTATTTCTGCTTAAGATAAAGTTTAGAAACATTGTGTTCTCCTATTTTGGAGAACAAATTTATTATTAGCAAGGTAACATTGCAGAGGAAAGAGAGAGAAGAGAATCTGATCTCTGCCTCAACTCGTAGAAGAGATTAGATCACAAAAAGCCAGGCTAGATTTGGCTAATTTTAGTGCATTGGCAGGTATTCCAGTCAATCAGATCGATAAGTCAGTTCTGGGGATCTGTCCCAATCACTCCCACACATGAGACTTGATACAAGCAGAGAAGATGGATGAGGGTGAATGTTGTCCATATTTTGAAGAGAGACCCCCTGAAGCCGCAAGTGTTACCAAAGGCACAGAGGACATTGGCTCTGAAGGTTCCCCCTTTCCAGACACTGTCCTTTGCATAACATGCTCTGTCGTGCATGGGGGAGATGGAGTCATCATTCCAATCCTAGAGACAGGGAGACGAGGACTGGTGAGAGCCAGAGGAGCCAATCAGCCCAGCACAAGAGATCCCAACCATTTCTGAGGTGAGGCATAGAATAGCCAGTTTCTAGAAACACACAATAAAATGACACCAACAATTCCTTTTGGGATTACTTCTGAAGCCTGGAACTACTCCAAGAGGAGGGGACTTGGGACCAAAGGTAACAGCGACGTGAAGAGGGGTGCATTTTAATAGAGCCCCTCTCATTTTAGATAATCTGTTCAGGCCTCATTCTTGACTTAGAGAAACATGACTCCTTTGAAGCCTTACTATTTTTCTAAACTGAGTTTTTCATAAGTACACATAGTTTGAAGTTGCAGTCTTCTTTGGGAACCTGGCAAACAAGTACTTGTAATGGTCAAGGAAGCACCTGTGTACTCTAGAAATCAGGCAGGAAGCCTGACAGCCAGGATTGTAAATAAAGATTCCCAACAGCAACTCCTCTCTGACACATTGTCATTTCAGTTCTCTGAGGAATTGGCACCAAATGCCTAAAGAAAACAGAGGATGTCCTTCAAAAACATTGCATTTTACCTCCTTGCCTGATGAAAAAAAAAGTTACATATCAGCAGGATTGCCTAGTATCTAAGCTTGCTAATATGGAACAATTATTTCTTCAATGTGGCTTCCTATTTTGAAACAAGGAGATAGCAATCTGGTTTTCACTTATTTTCACTGCCCAGCCATCAGTTAATTCTGTTTTAAAACATTCAAAATCTTAGACCAATTGTAGGTTATTACAACTAGAGGATAACCACACAATTTCACTCACAGAATACTATTTAACCCAAATCTCAGTGATATCGTGTCAATATGTTGAGGAAGGGAAAATTGCATTAGGAGAAATTTGAACTTAATGAATTTTGAGCTCTATTTTAAATTTAAGATTCTATTAGTCTATGATAGTATTATTCTATATCTTTGTATGTGAGTTACTTTTTATTTTAATATCCTTAATGTAGTCTTGGTTTTGAGTCATCTACACAAAACCTAGAAAGCCTCTCTCTCTTTCATCAGAATGAAATGTAATATGTTCATGCTTCTCTGCAGTGTCTCTAACACATTAGTCACTCACTGAGTACTTGTTTAAATGAATAGAAATAGAATAACCTCACCACTGGGCAGTCTCGCTCTGTTGCCCAGGTTGGAGTGCAGTGACATGATCTTGGCTCACTGCAAGCTCCACCTCCTGGGTTCACGCCATTCTCCTGCCTTAGCCTCCCAAGTAGCTGGGACTGCAGGTGCCCACCACCACGCCCAGCAGCTAATTTTTGTGTTTTTAGTAGAGACGGGGTTTCACCTTGTTAGCCAGGATGGTCTCGATCTCCTGACCTTGTGATCTTGGCCTCCCAAAGTGCTGGGATTACAGGCATGAGCCACTGTGCCCGGCCAAATTCATATGATTTTTAATCCAACGTATATAGATAGATAATGTAAATATATCCTCATGGAATTGCTGCATTTTCTTTTAGCTCAAGCATGAATTAACAATTCAATTACTACCACACTTTACGAATTTTACATTTTAATTCTTCATTTTCTCCATGCTGAGGACAGGTACAACTGTGGACGGGGTAATTCACCAACTGCTTAAAACTGTTGAGAGAACCAGTGACAGAACCAAGAATGCAATGGTCTGCTCCGGTAACTCTGTTTTCCGCACTATACTACAAAACATGTCATTGGAATAAGAATACTGTGGCCAGGCGCAGTGGCTCACACCTGTAATCACAGCACTTTGAGGGGCTGAGGTAGGTGAATCACCTGAGGTCAGGAGTTCAAGACCAGCCTGGCCAACATAGTGAAAGCCCATCTCTACTAAAAATACAAAAATTAGCCAATCGAGGTGGCACATGCCTGTAGTCCCAGCTGCTTGGGAGGCTGAGGCAGAGGAATTGCTTGAACCCGGGAGGCGCAAGTTGCAGTGAGCTGAGATTGTACCACTGCATTCCAGCCTGGATGACAGAGCAAGACTGTCTCAAAAAATAATAAATGCAATAATAATAATAATACCATGAAACCTCAGAACCACTGAGGTGTTATATGTATGGACTCTGCAGTACACTGGGTGGGTCCTAGGAATCTCGACGTCTTTCCTGCGTTACAAAGAGTTTCTGTACCCTAAGCTTTGAAAATCACTAGTTTTTCAGTCTACTCTATTCTGTGTCTGACAAAAGTTTTGTTACTGTTTGTAATTATAAACTGCTATTATATTTTGGTTAAAATGTCTCAAATAGAAAAAAGGTGAGTTTTTTTTTTTTAACAATCTTTCTCTAAAATTGGATTTGAAAGAAATAAAATCTACCAAACGTTTGAACAAAGCACAGAGACTGGTAGCAAGATGGATGGAATATTGAGTCCATTTTCATAGCAAAGAAATAGAGTATGTCGCAAGCAAAATGTCAGGAAGAAGGCTCGAGAAGGAGGAAAGGCCTACTTTCTTGATTGGTCAAGGTTTGCCTGCAAACTACATTTGTGCCACAGCACTCAGGAGGGCAGAAAGGGGCTGAATTCCCTCTGTGAGGTCAGTTTAGTCTGAGGTTCGTTAGGGACAGACACAGGGGAAACCACTCACTCCATTAACACCCACACAGTGTGGCCCACACTTAGACCAGGGGACACCGCACACCTGCCGTTTACACAGTTTAACACAGGAGAGCAGGGGCCTCCGCAAGGACAGCCTCTCAAAGCCTTTGTTTCTAGAGTTCCATCTCAATTCCACTGCACAGGTCTTTTAGTGTAAGTTACAAAAAACCTTGCTGAGAGAACAAAAGCTTGTTTTGTCTGTTTGTTTCCAGTAGAGTGAACATTCAGAAACTGGTTCTTTCAGAGCTCCAGCGTGCCCCCCCGGGTGACCTATGTTTTCTGGAATGTGGTTCTACCAAGCTGTGTTTTAGATGAGGAATCTTATTGGTGGACAGGATTTGTCTTTGTTAGCTATGCTATCCGCACTGTTTTTGCAGCACTTGCTTTTGATACTGAAAGGAGTCATGCGGTTTGCAACCTAAAACCACCACACTGATTGTTAGTGGTGACTTTCTGAGTGACTAACACAAGGTGGACCCTCGAAGATACCTGAGGTACTCGTTAGCAGATTTACCTTAACATCATAATACATGCAACGAGTGAACACCTCAAATGCAAGTACAGCAGGTGAGAGTCTCCGACAAGTACCTAGACCTGTGTGATTTTAGAAATGGGTTCCCTGATTTGGAAATGTAATAAAGTTCCACTGTTTCACTTCTCCTGCAGAAACCCCGTATACCAGTGGGAATGTGGCCACAATGTCTCCCATGACAGAGGACAGACCTGGAGCCCAGCATTCTTTGGGGAGGAATCAGATCCTTCCATTGGAAACGCAGGATCTCTCCCCTCTCACTAGGTCTCCCACATATGCACTTTTTCCCCTAGAGGATCCTACTTGAAGGTCACCTCTTCAATGTGCAGGTTTGTAGCAGTACAAATACTAAATATTGGTCCGGGGATTAGAATGGAATCCATTTTCAGAAAATCTATAAGCCAAATATTCAACCTCAGTATTTGCTTTGTGATTATTGGTACTTATTGGTGAAAATAAAATACATACAAATATCCCGTGCCTGTAGGAGAATACAATATGCTTTAGTCTATCCATTCTGTGCAGTAACACGGTCTTTGGGCTAAAGTCAGAGTTATTTGGGCAGTAGATTCCAAAGCCAATTTGCAAACTTTTCTTGAGTATTAACAAATGGTCACAAAATGTCAGGTGGATCAGATTCACTTACAAGCAGGAAAAACTATTATTAGCAGTACACATCAACAGACATATTTAAGTCTCTAGATCTGCATATGCTAAAGAAACACATTTGGATATTGATAAATGAGGTGTTATTTTTTTCCCCTCCAAGTGCAATTTCTAGGGGCAATGCTGACCGACTTAGCCCATGCATAGATGTGCATGGTATCACAGTGTGTGGAATTCGTTCAACATGGAGGTATTGGCCTTGCAGAGCCTACAGCACTCTGTACTGTTCGTGATAGCATCAAACACGGGCCCGAGTCCTCTGCCACAAATCCATTTGATCAAATCTCTGCTTCACACATCTTAGTGAATGACAGCTTTTTAAAACCTATTTGGTTTGAAGAAAACCTCAAACCAGGGCCGTGTTTGGACTGTCTTTGGGGCTTTCAGTAATCTTCCATCTGTTCCTTGTCTCAATGTAGTTCCTGAATATACCACATTTCCACCTTCTTCCCTCATCGTCCTAAAGCTTCCTCCGCAGTTTTGCCTGCCAGTGTCACATGTAGTAGGCACATGTAGGCACGAATGTAGTCCCTCAAACCTCAGTCCAAATCCACCGCAGGTGCACATCTTCCACAAACCCCAAAGGAAGAGCTGCCCATTCATACAAGAGGCAAGGATCTCCCTTACTTCAGGTTTGTCCTACAATACGAGAGCCTACCTTTGGTGCTGCCTATTTACAACACCCAGCCTCCTAGTTTTCTACTGTGTTTTGTTTGGGATTTAGCAGATGGCATTCTAATTTTTCCTACCTATGCACTTCCCCTATTGGACTGTGAGTTCTGAGTGCAGCACCATGCTCTGTGCGTCGGGACTCAGCTCAAAGCCTGCTCTAGAGTGGGTGTCAGAGTAATCAGATCTTTTCCACCACCTTGTGGCCCTATCAGTCCAGGCTCTTGTGACCATGCGGCTGTCAAGAGTTCGACCCGACCCCAGTACCTGCTTGTTTCAGGCAAGTCTGACTTCCTTGGGCCTTATTCCACATCTATGCTGTTGACACCACGTTCGCAGCTCTTGCTTTCTGGAATGGCTTTACCCCACGCCTGCTTGCTGGAATTGCACCAAAATCAGGGTGGTTTCCCCCACATCTACTCTTCTATCAGCCTCTAGGTTGCTCCCACTCTCACCTGGATTTCTCAAGTACTTTGCCTATATCTCCCTTTTGCCATTATTTTATTCCCAACTTTTTTTTTTTCTTTTTTTTTTGTGAGATGAAATTTTGCTCTGTCACTCAGGCTGGAGTGCAATGGCATGATCTCGGCCCACTGCAACCTCCACCTCCCGGGTTCATGCGATTCTCCTCCCTCAGCCTCCCAAGTAGCTGGGATTACAGGTGCCCACCACTACGTCCAGCTAATTTTTTGTATTTTTAGTAGAGGTGGGGTTTTGCTATGTTGGCCAGGCTGGTCTCGAACTCCTGACCTCGTGATCCGCCCACCTCAGACTCCCACCTCACACTCCCACTCCACTTACAGGCATGAGCCACAGTGCCCTGCCTATTCTCAACTTTTTATTAATGCTACTTGGTATTTACCTTATTTATTACTTAGAGTATAGATTTCATAAAAGAAGAACCATATCTTATTAACCTCTGAATGCTGCACAATAGTTCTTGAGGAAAAGAAAAAATATCATTAAGTACTATTCAGAAATATGACAGAAAAACCCACAGCTGAGAATTTGCTATTTATTCCCTAGCCACTGACAATGCATTTGGAAAATCTGAGGACTAGTATAGGGAGTTTTCCTGACTAACATACAGAACATATTTTACACTTAAGATGGTACGGCAAAGATGCGGGGAGTGGGGGGCAGGGGAGGCGGTGCTAATCTTTATGCTCTAATATTACCTTTCTGCTCTGATATAAGCATTATCATAACCAGTTGTTTTACTAAATATTTTATGTGGATCTTTCCAAAATACAAGGCAATTGAAGAATATATTTAAATTTGATTATCTAAGAACTATGAACAACTACAGTCTAAAAACAGTATTTTAAATCATGTCATCTAGCTATTTTAGCCATATAAATAACCATGATATTGTATTTACAGAACGATTCACCTCCTCATGGTTATAATAGTGCAGTAAATGCAAACTTATTTCAAACAATAGCAAAACAATCTAATAAAAAATGATAATGTCCTTTATGTGGGAAATAGCTCAATCTATCACTTATATCTTGAATACTAGAGATTGAAGAGGTAACACAGTGCAGAGAGGATAGATTCTTATGTGCTGAAACGTCTAAATGATGTAAATGTTTTCAAAATATGAATGTGGGATTCTGTGACAGGAAACCTAGACCACAAACTATAACCTCTTTCTAGTTTGTGTGTTCTCTGTTGGTTTAAGCAAACTACCACAGGGAAGATAAACAGGAGAAAATAATTAAGGGATCAAGTAGATTATAAACTTCCCGGGTGGATTAGCAGGTGCCTGAGAGAGTGAATACCAGGTCCACATTCTCAGTGTGTAATTCTGTGACCTGGGGAGGGGTGTAGCGTTACACAGCACAGTTGGCAAATTAGAGCAGATCCTTGGCAATTTACAGAACTCTGGGAGATCCGAGTAATAATGCAGGAGTGATCGTGTTGATGAAGGGTGGGCTAAATTTTATAATAGTGTATTCTGATGCACCTGTGCATTACTTTGCTCAAAATATATTTATAATGATATTTACATGCACACTCCATATTCTCTCAAGGGTTCTTCTTAGAATCTAGACTAGGGACCTAAAACACAGCATGGATTGAGTTCTTGAATATTAGACATAGAAAATCATCTTTCCTTTCCTTAACTACAGCTCTCCTAGAGTTGACATTCTCAAGACTCAGTCTGTCAAAGCTCATCCATTCCCGTGCTTAGCCACTCCAGCTGCAATACTCAAAAAGGATTCCGGCATATTCTCCCATGTTGGAAGTCACTGGAAACAACTAGTATGCCAGAAGTATGAGTCATGTTGCACACGAAACTGAAGCACAATCTCAGGAAACAGTATTCTTTCTAGTAGCCCCAGAAATAAGCTACAAAATATCTCAGCCAGAATTTGGAAAAAAAAATGTTTTTGTTAAAAAATTTTGCACAAGGATGGAAAAGATAGTGGATCTAGGCTATACAGCCCAAGGGAATTTAATCTAAAGAACCAAAGTGGACCCTGCCTTTTGCATAAAGTCTTTGTTGCCTTGTTGGGAAGATCCACTTGTTTAAAAATACACAAATGAAGGGGGATGTGGGGATTTTTTACACTGATTCCAAAAGCTCTCTTTCTCTGTACACAGTGCCTGCTTGATATGGTTTCACTGTGTCCCCACCCAAATCTCACCTTAAATTGTAATAATCCCCAGTTGTCAAGGGTGGGGCCAGGAGGAGATAATTGAATCATGGGGGCAGGTGTTTCTCTTCTCGTGGTAGTGAGTAAGTCTCGTGAGATCTGGTGGTTTTATAAAGGGAGTTCCCCTGCACAAGCTCTCTTGCCTGCCACCATGTAAGATGTGCCTTTGCTTCTCCTTTACCTTCCACCATGATTGTGAAGCCTCCCCAGCCAGGTGGAACTGTGAGTTCATTAAACCCCTTTCCTTTATACATTACCCAGTCTCAGGTATGTCTTTCTTAGCAGCGTGAGAACAGACAAATACACTGCTATTACAAACCCATGTGCAATTGGAAGTATGCACATGTGATGTCTGCTTCAACCTAGGCCTTGCCTTGGCAGATACACACAATTAACTTTATGTTTGTTTCTTTTTTCCCACCCACATATTCCTGATTAAAATGTGTCGATCTCAGCACGGTCTTCATGCTGACTCTACCCCTCAGTCAGGGCTAGCACTGATAGGGAAAACAACTTCCCACAACTAGTTTCTTCCATCTTTCACCTGTTAATATTTTAAATATGTGAAAATAGTTACGAATGACCTTACTTTTCTCTCTGTCAAAGTAATATCAAAAATTTTCCAGCCTGGTGTGGTGCCTCATGCCTGTAATCCCAGCACTTTGGGAGGTTGAGGTGGGCGGATCACCCAAAGTCAGGAGTTCCAGACCAGCCTGGCCAACATAGTAAAATCCCATCTCTACTAAAAATGCTAAAAATTAGCTGGGTGTGGTGGCGGGTGCCTGTAATCCCAGCTACTCCGGAGGGTGAGGCAGGAGAATTGCTTGAACCCAGGAGGGGGAGGTTGCAGTGAGCTGAGATCACACCACCACACTCCAGCCTGGGCAACTGAGTGAGATTCCATCTCAGGAAAAAAAAAAAAAAAATCCAAATAGTCCTCAAAGATCATAGGTACCAGATCCATCCCCACAGATACATAGCAATTCCTCAAGAGCCCACTTAAACTATTAAAAAACTGAAGTCATGATTCTGGATATGGGATTCCTGGGCAAACAGAGGATGGGAGGAATCTTATTAATAAGATTCAGCCTGAGCATCGCGTGGGAGCACTTATTGCACATGAGCCTGCTCTTACCCAAACTCCCAAGTTCCCTGCCTGTATACTATGAACTCAGAACTTTCTGTCATCATATACATTGAAATTATTTTTACTCTGAGAAAAATTTTACATTAATTTTGATTATATTCGTTTGTTTGGCCTATCATGAGAATTTGAGATCCTGAATCCATCATCCAATATTATTTTCACTCTTTCAACTAGAATCATTATTATGCCCTAATTGAAGATAGGAATAAAAATTTTTGATTCCGAAACACCATTTCCGAATAGTACTTACAAATACCCATCTCATAACAATATTAAACAGAAAAAAAATGGATCCAAACTCACATGGTGTCTTGTGAAACTTTATTAGTTCTTTGTGAAAATACATTTCCTAAGTTACTTATGATGAATATGCTGGGGTATCTGCTCTGTATATCATCAAGTCAATTCATGGTTTTGGACAGCTAGCTTCTTTTCCTGTTGTGTGAACAATCACACTAGATATGAGTTTCCCTCTAGGGTTCTTCCTTTTCATAATGTCTCACCAAGAATACTGCCAGTAACTCAGCAGTGTGATTTTTAGTCCCCTCAGCTGGTTCAGATGAAATTCTCCTGGGCAGGAGACACAACTTCATTGAGAACTCTGAAGTTCTCTTTTATAAGCTTCTTAGCTTTGGAGGGTGCCAGTTTCTGATTTTAAAAATGTCTGCCTATAATCCCAGCACTTTGGGAGTCTAAGGCGGGAGGATTGCTTGAGCCCAGGAATTTGAGACCAGCCTGGGCAATTTAGGAAGACCCAGCTTCTGAATGAAAAAAAAAAAAAACAAAAAAAAAAACCCAAACAACTGAATAATCATCCATTTTCATACCAGCTTCAAGAATGAATTTGGTTCTTGTTTTAAGCATAATCAAGGCAGCCTTCTTGGGGTTCCTAACACTTCACATCATTTCCAATTTGTGATGGATTTGTTTCTCAAGACACTCTCTTTAAAAACGCATTTCATTCTCTTCAATATGTCCTGGGACAGTTGTTTTGCTTGAAAATTGAATTTCTTGTAGAAAATCTGGTGTAGCTGTTTCTGTTTGTTTGGGTAATTTCCCATTTTTTCCCGATTGGGTGATTTGTTGTTGTTGTTGTTGTTTCTTTTTTCTTTTTTTTGAGATGGACTCTCGCTCTGTTGCCCAGGCTGGAGTGCAGTGGCGCGATGTCAGCTCACTGCAAGCTCCACCTCCTGGGTTCCCACCGTTCTCCTGCCTCAGCCTCCCAAGTAGCTGCGACTACAGGCGCCTGTCACCGCACCCAGCTAATTTTTTGTATCTTTAGTAGAGATGGGGTTTCACCATGTTAGCCAGGATAGTCTTGATCTCCTGACCTCATGATCCGCCCGCCTCGGCCTCCCAAAGTGCTAGGATTACAGGCATGAGCCATAGGGCCCGGCCTGGTTTTTCACAGTCATAGTTTTGGGGGATGTTTTGTTTTGTCAAGGGGTCATCTTTTTTAGTGTTAAAGTTATGATTATATAGATTGTTTTCAGAATTTAAAGAAATATATCCTTACCAACTGCCTCTGTAGTACCAGTCATTTCCCCACTACAGCTATCTCGTTTACCCTGGCACGGGGTTTACTCCAGATGAACTTGAAGTTTACTCAAGGACATTTAGCTTGGTGGAAACCCAGAGTGATTTTCAAAAGGGCCATAGTCATGGAAACAGGGAAAGGGTTAATTCAATAACAAGTTAAGAGATGGAAGAAAAGCAATAGCAAGACTGATAGGTGAGAGCACATCAGCATCCTGGCAGTACAGGATGAAGGACACAATTAACCAGACAGAACTAAGGCACAAAGACCCTTGCACCTGCCCCTTGCATGCACCTCCAGATGGGACTAATCCAGGTTCCAGAGCTCATTTCGCTTCTAGTTAACACAACACACTCTTCCTTATTGGTCTGGATTAGCATGATAGTATTCTCGATTTTACCATGTTGGGCAAATTCTTCACTTCTCTATGCTTTCTTTTTTATCTGCAGGTCAAAGGAATAAGCACTTACTGTATGTTCTAATCAGATAAATCTCACAAATGCCATGTGCATTTTAACTCATCAATAAATATCATCATTTATAATCATTGTCTCCAAATATGGCACCTAGTTGATATTTGGATTATGGAGGTATCCAATTGCTACTCTATTAAATATTTGTGTACATTTAGGATTGCAGCCTCTGTTCCCTTCATCTATCCTAGAGTCATATAATCTACTCAAGCAGTATCATCTCTGTTCTCCTATCTTTTTACTCACTCATCCCTATTTTCCTCTGAGTCTCACATACAACTTTATGGTTTCTTGTGGACATATATTTTTGCCGAGTTCCATATGCTGTCACCCCTCCACAAAAGATGTCTTTGGTAAAGGGATGTGCTTCATTACCATGCTTCACACATTATGAATCTCAACCCTTCCAGTTAGTGGTAGCTGCAAAACTATATTTATTAACTTTCAAAATGTTTGTGCTAAACGAATTACCCATGGTTTATCCATTAGTATTTACACATTTATGTGTCATTTCTAATCTTTTTTGTATTTTTTCCCTTTAACTACTCTATATCTCTTCCAATTTTATTATTCCTTATATGCTGTATCAACTATCTACAACACAAATGTTTTATATATTATAACCTGGGCATTTCTCTTCTTCCTTATTTTCCTCTGAGCAAATAGACTCATTTATAAGCAAATCATCTTTCAAAAGCTTCTAAAATGTATTGCATAGCACTGAGGCATGTTTGGGGGCATCTCCAGGCAGCCAGCTATTCAACATGTATCCCATCCTTTCTACTCCAAAGCCTTAACTTTCAGACAGAGGAATAACACAAGATAGATAAAGGCTTATCAGGGATCAATAAGCCCCAAGCTGACCCATCATTTAACAGTTATGTAAACCGAATGTGTCACTTAAACTCCCAAAGCAACAATGAAGGCCTTTCCTGCATCCTGAAGTGGTAATGACCAAAATGATGAGATTAGGGATGTTTGTAAGCAGTAGAGCAGCAATCAAGTGTAAGTTGCTATTAATTTTCATGTTTACAATTACTAACAGAGATGTGGTACATACTGTTAGACATAAGTGTCTTGGACCACCTAGTTCCCTCCTGGTAGGACTTGATTCCTCAAGAGGACCAAGCTCCAGACAGAAGAGCTAGTCCACACCAAAGCTGCCTAAAGGAGAGTGCTGTTCCATAGCCAGCCAATTTCAGAAGGATATTTAGGAATGCATGGAAACTCCCAGAAGGACTTGTGACTCTCTACATGAAGAAGCATACATAGTCGAAGGAAATGTCATCGTCTACTGAAAACTGTAATGAGGACATCCAACGACAGACACATCTACACACACTCATATATATAACTGTGTTCAATAATATATAATGCACAAAATATATTCAATAATACACTAGAGAGAGCGAGAAAGAGTGAAGAAACCAAGCGGCATTCATGTAAGTCCTGCAGTAGTTTTAAATAAGTAGCTAATGTTTCACAGACAAGTGTGACAACCTCTTTTTGGTGGCTGGTTTTTCTCTAGGGTCACTACCTTCCTTTCATCCTGTTTCTTCAGATTCTCCCAAATGAAAAGAAGAACAGGTTTTGCTATTTGAAGTTTACTGGGCCTGGCTTAGTTCCTGAAGTGATCCTAGCCCATGAGATTCAGAAGCTTAAAGCTTCCAGTTTCTATGGCTTCGAGTGATTAAAAAAAAAAAAAAGAAGAAGAAGAAGAAGAACATGGAGAAGGTTCAGAAGAACCAAAGGCAGGTAAGGTATTTTACAAATGACCAGGAGACCTACTAAGATCACTCTTTAGTAACAGTGGTGCTTTAAACAGCTTATTCAAGATTTTTCATACATTTATTCAAAGCATCTTCCAGTGGAAACATTTTTCAATCCATTTTTTAAAATTATGCAGAATATTTTAAGTTATAAAAAAAGAAGATCAAATTATTGTAGACATGGAATACTTTAAATAATTCACTGTACTTATGTCAATTTGGATGAATATAACTTCAATTCATTGACATAATTAAAGAATTTTTAAAAACATAAAATGTACAATATTTTTGAAATTCATTTTTGTGTGTCCTAAAATCATCATGGCATTTGAGTGTAGGTATATTCAGCACTCTTGTAAGATTGCCTCTGTGGCACATAAGACAATATATTTCATTTATTACTCGGGTTAAAAACAAATCCCTGTAGATATCCAAAGAAAAAAATTACTTTCGGAAGTGCAGCATTTCGACCCTAGGTAGGATTTAAGGCATTATAGCAAGAAGTCATCCGTGTTACACAGCTGTAATCTATTTCTAAGGTTTATTCGAATTAAGTAAGTGCCAGAACATAGATGAATTTACCCAGACATCGAGTTTCGGTGCCACTCCAGAGCCCATTTGCCAAGCACTCTCTGACATGAGATCCCACAAGTGTGTAGCCAGTGTTGCACGTAAATATAGCTGTGGCCCCATAAACTGTCAGCGTTCCAATCTTGTTGCCATTTGGGGGAAAGGAAAGACTTCCACACGAGATAACTAGAAGGAAAAAAACAATAAAGTGAACATCAATTCGGTTATGCAGATTACTCCTGTGCAAAACAAAAACAAACAAAAAACACTACTTTTAGTCTTAATTTTCACTAAGAACATGGTTGAGAGATGTCTGCTTAGGGCTGGATAGACCAGTCACCTAAGAACCTTAATTTTCCATCTTTATACTCCTGAAACAAAAACCTAAAAGCTCAAAGTGGATTCCAAAACATTCTAGATTCTCCAATTACCCATTAATTTTTGTTGTTGCTGTTGAGATGGAGTCTTACTCTGTTGACCAGGTTGGAGTGCAGTGGTGCTATCCTGGCTCACTGCTACCTCTGCCTCCCAGGTTCAAGTGATTCTCCTGCCTCTGCCTCCTGAGTAGCTGCGACTACAGGCGCCCGCCACCACGCCTGGCTAATGTTTGTATTTTTAGTAGAGATAGTGTTTTCCCATGTTGGCCAGGCTGGTCTCAAACTCCTGACCTCAAGTGATCTGCCCACCCCGGCCACCCAAAGTGCTGGGATTACAGGCATGAGCCACTGTGCCTCAACCCATTAATGTTTTTATTTTCATCCTGATAGGTATAGCTGAACCCTTCTTGAAAAAATACACAGTATACAAAGTGTAAATGCAGAAGTGTATTTATCAAACAGTCTATCTCTCTACCTTTCTGTCCATATCAATCCCAAGAATTACATAGTAGTAATTACTAGAAGCCTCATGAGCCTATCAGGAAATAAGGAATACCAATTTTCTTTACCAAAGCCAACCAGCTGGGATAAAGTAGTGTGATATTCACATCTAGGACTTCTGACTGCAATAGCAGTGCTCAGTTTGTTCTTTTAGTTACTTGCATAATTTGTGGGGATCATGAGCTCTGTAAGAATGCTGACTACAAAGGGCATTTGGTGCCTTTCCATAAATTAAAATGTGCATACAAACTAGGCCTTAAGTGGGCATCGATGCAGTGACCCTATGCCCCATGTTTACACCTGCTGTCCCAGCACAGTTATTGATCGTGTCCTTTTTCACCCATGAAAGTACTCCAGTTTGGGAAATAAGTTAATGGTCACCCTTATTATACAGTCTTACTATACCACTGAAATCTCGGCTCTTCAGATCCATAAACACTTGAGCACAGAAGATCCCAGCATCTCAGGGGAGGGAGGAACTCACAAGGTTATCCAGCCCAACCTATCATCAGAGGTGGAATACGTTTTAAACAGGTAAGAATGAAAGTGTTCGAAAAGCTATTCAAAGCAAGTGTTAAGAGTGCGACGTGAGCACTGATGTGTAGGTGCTTCGCTGCGGCCTGCAGTGGCAAACATTGAGTCCTTCCTTATTCACAGTAAACCATAAGAAGCAGTAAAACACAGTGAGGAAGAACACAGATTCTGGCTGCAGGCTACCCAGGGTCAGGCCTGGTTCTGCCAGACATGAGCTAGGGAGCACTGGCCAATTTTCTAAGTCTCTGGGCCCTGTTATGGGTTGATACAGCTCCTATTGCACAGGCTTGTGCATTAGATTCAAACAGAAGCCATCCCTTGCACATAAGCAAGCTCGATCAGGGTTAACAATGAAATTATAAATCAGGACATATTCAGTCAATTGAATCAAAAGTAGAAAAACCTTTAGAGATAATTCAAGTGAGGAAAATAAAATTACGCATGTACCACTAAGACCAGCCCTTTTGTTGTTAATGGAGAGAGTCTTGCTCTGTTGCTCAGGCTAGGGTGCAGTGGTACAACTGTAGCCCCAGCAGCAGCCCTGACCTCCTGGGTTCAAGGGATCCTTCTGCTCAGCCTCCCAAGTAGCTTGGGGCACGGGCACCACCACGCTCAGCCATTTAAAAAAATTTTTTTGTAGAGCTGAGGGTCTCACTGTGTTGTCCAGGCTTGTCTGGAACTCCTGGGCTCAAGTGACCCCTCCCACCTGGGCCTTCCCAAAAGCCCCAGACCTTTTAATTAAGCTGTCTTTACTCCATGATATGATAGCACAACCCAGGCTCTATTTCAAATGTTCAGACAGACACAGCCAGACTCAGTGTTTTCTATGGGGAGCTCTACCAGAAATTGGGAGGTCCAGCTCGAGAGTCCATCACGACCAGCACATTACTGTTACTGAGACAGCCTCCATGGTTGATATGGTTTATTGGTTTTGGTGATTGCTAAACTATTACAGTGTCATACCGCATGCATTTAGTAATATGCTAATATGTTTGCTCTACCAAATGTCAATGAATTCGAGTAGGATTTAGATTTTTACAATTTGTTATGAACTTTTCATTAAGCCTTTTCCCAAACAGTGTGAACTTCTCCTTGAACTATGATATTTAAAGATCCATTTTTAGCAACTTAAGATAATTAGATCTTGTCTTGAAACTTTCATGCTTGTCAGGAAAACGTTAAATAACAATGAGGTATGAGTCGAATTCCTCTTGGAGGTCTCTGCATACCTTCGCCTTCCATGGTAGAGCAGCAAGAACACCTCCCTCTGCTCTTACAGCTGTTTCTATTCTCGAAGCCTCTGTTAAAAACACTCTGGTGACAAAACTATTTTAAGTGTGTCCTCTAACAAGATTCACTCAATTGTAAAGAAGAAGTAATGAAGCAAAATTTTAGCTTTTCAGTAGCTAAACAATAGAATTTCAGACCAAGGGTTTCCTTGTATGGTAGTAAACTCAATGCATTAACACAGATAGCAGCAATAACTCGGAAATCTTGCCTGATTGAAAGGGGGAAAGCCCCTCACTACTAAAAACAGGCTTTGTCATACACCGAAAGGAAAGCCTTATTTTTATGTTGTATTTCCTCTCAAGTTTCTAAAAATGAATTTCTTAAGTCTGCCTTTTTTTTTCATTTCATTAAAAGTGTGTCCATGCTCACAGTCTGCAGTGCTTCCTCTGAACTCTGGGAGCAAGCCTTTGCACACAAAAGACACTTGGCTGACAGCATCCCGAATGCACCTGCAATCCCACAACATCCTGAATGCACCTGTAATCCCACATCCACAACGTGTTTTCTCACTGTCCCTGGGGATTCCAAGCCACTTGCCTCTGTTCCCACAGGAAAGTCTCTTTTGTCTTTCCTTCAATTCTATTATTATATTCATGTTGAAATATATCTACTTAAAAAAAAGTTGTATTGTGACATACCAGTTCTCATACCTATAAGGACAGCACTCCTATCAGAAATGTGAATATTATTTATGAGTGTGATAAATAAACATAAACTCAAGAGTAGGTCTTTTCAAATACATTCTAGCTGAAAAAAAAAAAAAAGCCAAATGAACACTGAGACCTCCACGAAGAATAAACAGCTGGGAATATGTGAGCAGGAAGGGGCTCTTTTCTATGAATAAAAGGCTCAGTGGACTCACAATGGTTGTTTGCAAATACACGAAGGCACTCTGTGTAGACCAGAGTCAGGAATTGTTTTATTAGGCCTAGAGGGATAGAGTCACCATCAATCACTGGATATAAGTCACATAGGAAGCCTCGCTCAAAGTGAAAATGTTCAAACATGAAATCAGCTGTCTCTGGGGCAAAGAGCTGTCACGAGAATTATCTGATGTTAGCTGGGCATTTACTGGTGAGAATAGTATCAAGAAAATTCAACTGTAGGTAGTCCTGAGTGATGTCCGATGTCCACTCCAGCAATGGATCGAAATGACAATGTCGACTCTGTGATTTCCTCAGATATAGATGAAATACATCTGCTGATAAACACAGGCTCCCATAAGTTTAATGATCAATCCAGGCCTGTCTCTAGTAACAAACAGGAGATCTTCAAAGACCAGCCCAGAGACAAAGACAGCCCAGAATTTAGGCTGTGTTCTTTGAATATCTACAATATTACAAAATTCCAGTGTAGCTCACTGAGTCAGTATGTGTGTATAAAATTAAAATGCAAAAATAAGTTTTTGTGATTCATGGATTTCTGTGATACATGTTTTTCTTTTTAGATACGTACAATAAATCAAACAATAAATAAACGTAATAAGAAAAGGAGCCTTCCACTTGTATAAAGACATTGTGCTAGGAAGGTGTGTAGCACCTCTAGATATTACATTTTAATTTTCTATTATTGTTTCTTGAAGGACAGGACTGCAGAGCTCACTGTTTAAGGGTGAGATTATGGTCTCTGTCCATTCACTTGTGGAGACCTGGGTTTTTCTCTAGGGACATATTAGACTACCCTGGAGTTAGAATAACACAAACCCTTCAAAAAGCGGTGAATTTCTCAGCTGATTCCACAGTTGTTATGAATGTGATTAGAAGGTGATCAAGGCTCACCTCTTCATCTGGAGCTACCTGGACAAGCAGACAGGGAAATTCTAACATTTCCAGCTCCTAAGCAAATAAGTGATTGAAAACAAGTAAGTTCTGGTAGATCTTACACCAGGGCCACTTGAAGATGAACCCTGGGGAGTCAAAAAAATAAATAAACAAAAAGGGAAAATGCCTGCTTCTTAGCTGCAGCAATGACTTGGGTGATGCTATCCTTGAAGATTCTGTTGGTCCTGATCCAATACAACGCAGAGAGTGACACTGTGTTTCTTCTGTGAAGAAGCTACCACAGTGTGGAAAATTGGCCTTATAAAAATGTGTCATATGCATTACTTTTAATTAAGAAATTAAACTATGTTTTAATTTCCTGGGGTTTACCACACACTTATTTAATAGTAAATTATACTATCACCAGGATTCATGGTGTGGTGTGTGTGTGCTGGCAAAGTAGGAAACGTGATAGATAAATGTAATTTAAGCATAGCATGAAATTAAAATGTGTTACAGCAAAAATGCAGTAATGTGTTTATTGATTTGTTTTTCTTACAGATCTCAGAAAATAATGTTTACATTTTAACTTTTTTTTTGGGGGGGTGTGGGGCAGGGACAGAGTATTGCTCTGTCACCCAGGCTAGATTGCAGTGGTGTGACCTCAGCTCATTGCAACCACCACCTCCCGGGTTCAAGCAATTCTCCCGCCACGGCCTCCCAAGTAGCTGGGATTACAGGTGCATGCCACCACACCGGGCTAATTTTTGTATTTTTCAGTAGAGACAGGGTTTCACCATGTTGGCCAGGCTTGTCTCAAACTCCTGACCTCAGGTAATCCACTCGCCTTGGCCTCCAAAAGTGTTGGGCGTGAGTGAGCCACCACGCCCAGCCTACATTTTAAGTTTTTAAAAATTGTGTTTTTCACTTTCTTTTGGGGGAGCAAAGTTTTAAAGGTGGTGTAATTCTCACTACTATATTGCCTGTGTTTTCTCTGATATTATTAAGTGACTTTCAAGAGAGTAGATGGTTATCATATCGAGGAACTCAATATTTGTCTCAAGTAAATAAAATCAATAATATTGAATATTGCACTAAAGCTGGTTGTGAACAATACATAGATAATGACACCAGTACTCATGAAAATCCGTGTTGGAGGGAAACATGAGACAACTGCTGTTTGTACTGTTCCCTCCACTGCTTTGTGTACTGCCTGCCTGTGCCTTAGGTACACATGCCCTAAAACTGTGTATTTTGTGGTGTTATTCTGAAACAGCTCTTCTAAAAATAAGATCCAAGAACTCCCGGACATCTCTGATATTATTTTAGTGGTCAACAAGCATCCCCCTTTCCAATGACTACAGTAGCAACCATCAATATATTTTATTTTACATATCTCCACCAAAACAACAAATTTTGACAAAGTTAGTGCAAAAGGTGCTATGAGAATCCAGCCATCCTCTATTAAGCCACACATTAAGGAGCTTTGAAAACTTTTAAAATGATGACACTCTTCACATTAATTTTTGCTTTGTTTGAAAATGAATCCTTATTCATAAAAATGTGTTATATAAGCATGTAATTGACATGTTATTTTAAATACACATGTAAAATTATATCCGTTTTAGTGTAAATAAATTCACAAATGAATATTTTAAAATAATAGTAGTTTTTAATGTATGATATAGTTATAAAAAGGTCTTTGGGGTCTAGTGGTAGGCAGAATTCAAAGGTGGTCCCTCCGTGTCCCACCCCTGAGCCAAGACATCTCCTCAGATCCTCTCCCACTGAGTGAGGGCAGAACTCTGAGTACGTTAGGAATCAGCTGACTTTGAGTTAATAGAAAATGAGATGCTCTGGATGGGAACAGCCTGGTGAGGGGAGCCCTTATCAGGGACTAAGTCCTTCCTGAAGTCAGAGAGATTGGACTTAGGAGAGGGCCTGGTGGGGTGGGGGACACAGGGCCAGGAGCTTAGTACTTCCCCATGATCAGCAGCAATAACATAAGGCCCTCAGCCACGTGCCACAGGACATGGACTCTGACCAGGAGCCAGACTTGGGAAGCTGATCTGAACCTCACTGGACCCCACTGGGCCTCACTGGACCTCACTGGACTTCACTGGACCTCACTGGACCCCACTGGGCCTCACTGGGCCTCCGTCCCTGTCAACACCTGAACGCAGTCCTGTGAGACCATGAGTGGAGGATCTGGCCAAAATGTGCCAGGTATCTGAGCCCAGAAGCTGGGCTGTAGCCAATCTGTGCTATCGTGAGGCCCTTACCGTATGGTAACTGGTTACACAGCAATCAATAACTAACACAGGTCCTCAAATTTTAAAAATAAAAATTTTATGAAAACCTCCGAGAACAGTTGCTTTCAAAGAGGCTGGGCTATCCCCTCCATAGAGGGTCTGCTGAATGACCTTGGTAAAGGGGTTTCTAGACTTCTGTACTCTGATGTCATTTCCAAAACATTGAGGCAAGAGAGATGAAGAGGAGAAGGGGGCCACTAAGGCTTGTAAAGTTTTAACCAGCATCCCAATTTAAACCAAAAGTCATATACTACGGCATCTAAGACAGCACACTTATGCTCAAAAAAGAGAAAAAAAGATTGACAAGCCCTGTATTAGTATAATTTTTTTTTTAAAAAAAGTCAGTAGACATAAGAATAAATTGACAATATCAATATCAAGCCTTTTGGGAGGAAAAAAATAAAGACAAGCAGAAAATTTCAGCTTGGTCACAGAAGTAACGATAAACTCCATGTCAACTTTCCGCAGCTCACCGACCCTGTGCACGGCACACTGCCTTCCCTGGTGTGGATCTGGTTCTCTGATACCACTCTCCACCAGAAGACACCAGGGCTTTTTGGAGAACAAAGCGTTTGGGTAAGAAAAATTCCAGATAACCACAGAACATCCTGTTTTCATGAGAAAATAAGGACCATTTCAGAGACGTTAAAGCTGCGTGAAAGGGACTCCCTCGGCCAAAGTGTCACAACCTGAGCTACAAACATTAATAAAATCGTTTTTTTAAAAGTCAGCAATGATTTCAGCTGGAATCCGGTGACTCTGGAAAATGCCACATGTCCATGATGACATTCAAGAGACAAACAGCAAAGTGTGATAGAACAGTTCGTGCCCAGCCCGCGAGTCAGCAAGCAGCTGACAATTTTCAAAACAAATGTGTGGCCCGAGACAACCAGACATGTGACAATAAATGATGGCTGGGGGTTGTGTCTGGACTGCACTCCGTGTCAGAAGCACCAGAATACAGTCAAGAAAACTAGAGGCAGGAAAACAGACTTGCCAGAATTTCAGAGGCTGGAGGCAGAAACACTTCAAGGACAGCAGAACTCCAACTTTGCTTTCTTTCCCCAAATGAGGTCAATGCCTTGCTACTAACGAGCGTAGTTCAGGAATGAGGATTTTCTTAACATTCCCTTAAATAGAAGGCTCTTCACTGTATGTGAAAATTCTTCTCGAAGGCTGATTGAGCCGTGAGCACAGAAGATTGTCACACAGCAAATACCATTTGGCATGACCCTGCTCTGGGTAGACAGGGATACCGTAGCTGGGCATCCCTGGGAAACTGGGGAGACAAGAAAAGGCTGTACTGGGCTGTTGCAGCCGCAGAAGCCCCGTATAAAACCCCACCTCTAAGAAGTTAATAAGTGTCTGTTTTTAAGATCCCATTTCTGGTTTGAAATCGACAAAATGATGTTCGCGGGAAGAGTCTAAAGTAGGCAAAAGTTTAGTGTTCCTGACTCCTTCTCCTAATCTCTCCTTACTGGTGCTAATGTCGGAATCTCCAGGTGATAAATTGACTTCTAAGGATGAATACATCTGTGCATGACTGGCAAGAATGTGGGGAAGGGCAGCATTTCCTAAGCGGCAAAGGTGTGATAAAGAGGAACGGCCCCGCAAACTCAGTGACCAGGTCATTAACCATCCAAACCAGGACACTGTTCAGAGTGACAAGCAATCATTAATAAACACCTGGAAAACAGGCTTCACGCAGGGCTATCTTGGAGAAACAGGGACCATGTTCATTACGATTATGAAAACTTTGAGCTCCTTGAGGCCAGCAATCCTTCCTGATTTATCTTTGTGTTCCTAGTGAAGAGCTTGTGGTATGTGTTTCATTAAAAGTTTGCTCTACTAAAAGTTGAATTAAAATTATTACCAAAGACAGTTAAACATTCATGCTTTTGTCTTTTTCATTTTTTATTCTGATGTAGTCTTACTAAGCTGTGTATTTTATATATTATAAACTACTTGTTTTTATGCATGATAATTTTCTGTGAACAATCAAGTAAAGACTGTATATTAGATATGTCTGAATCAAAGAGTGCTCTGAACAATACTAGCATTGTTTTATTTTTCTATTTATCTGTATTTAATGTGAAACTCACTCAAAGCTTTAACGGCTTATCTTGTACCTAAGAGAATAATCATCTCCCTTTTGAAGACAGTCATTATTTGCGAACACAGTATCTTCAGCATTAATACTATTTCCCAAGATCTTAATTAGAACTCTTGAATAGCCTGTCTGGCATAAGAGTTATCTTTCTACACATAGGTTTGTACTTGTCTTTGAGCTGATTTGAAATACAGTTGGAAAAATACAATCATTAACAAGGAAAAGACAACATCAAATGTCTAATCCAGCAGCAATGTGGTTTCAGTATGTCACATGACAATACGTATGTCACTATAAGTATGTCACATTGTAATGAAAAGACAGGCCATTTGTGCTTTTGATCTATAGGACTATGACAGATGATAGCTCCACTAGAGAAGCTCAGTGTTGACAGCAGCCATCCAGAATAATCCAGGATGCCGTGTCTTTCGGGGGTGCATCCCTCATCACTTACCTCGACAGCCTGGCCTCTCGTCTCCTATGTTCCACGTCCCATTGGCCTGGCACTGCGCGAGCCTCCGGCCCTCTAAGTAGTAACCAGGACTGCAGCTCAGCAATACTTGAGCGCCATACTCATTCAAGGATCCTGAAACCAGCCTCCAGATGACATGTTCTGAGAGCTGAGTTTCAATACTGGGGCAAGGGACCGCTGGAACAGAAAGATACATCATATCATCATTTTTCTTTTTTGGAAAAGATCAGACCGTGCTTGCTTTGAATGGCAAGGTCTTCCTCTATGAAACTGATCTTGCTGGGCAAAGTCGATGCCATTACGTATTATCTCAGCGTTTCTCTACCACCCACATAGTCCATCTGGGAATGATCCCTTATGTAAAATGCATTCAATTGCCTCATTACAGATGTCCTGGCAAGTGTGAGGCCAGACTGAACTGTAAAGGGGGTAAATCACTTCCACCGAAGTATATGGCTCATTGGAGTTGATGAAAATTTTCACGAGGGTAATGAGCACATGCAAATAAAAATCTTACATGTAATTTCCCTCAATATCCTATCCTGGGAGGAACTTGGAATAGTAATTGTGTAATTGCAAACCAGTTGGAACACTAATTTTCAGAAAATCAGATGCACTCATTTCTTCAATCCTATGAAACACACATATGTAATATACCTATATATCATTGAATGTAGAAACACACAGAAATACATAGGCACACTGCACTAATACGTTCAGAAAAACGTTTAACAAGTCTTTTTTATTATTATTATACTTTAAGTTCTAGGGTACATGTGCACAGCGTGCAAGTTTGTTACATACATATACATGTGCCATGTTGGTGTGCTGCATCCGTTAACTCGCCCTTTACATTAGGTATATCTCCTAATGCTATCCCTCCCCTCTCTTCCTACACCACGACATGCCCCAGTGTGTGATGTTCCCCACACTGTGTCCAAGTGTTCTCATTGTTCAATTCCCACCTATGGGTGAGAACATGTGGTGTTTGGTTTTCCGTCCTTGTGATAGTTTGCTTAGAATGATAGTTTGCTCAGTTTCCAGCTTCATCCGTGTCCTTACAAAGGACATGAACTCATCCTTTTTTATGGCTGCATAATTCCATGGTGTATATGTGTCACATTTTCTTAATATAGTCTATCATTGATGGACATTTGGGTTGGTTCCAAGTCTTTGCTATTGTGAATAGTGTCACAATAAACACATGTGTGCATGTGTCTTTATAGCAGCATGATTTATAATCCTTTGGGTATATGCCCAGTAATGGGATGGCTGGGTCAAATGGTATTTCTAGTTCTAGATCCTTGAGGAATCACTGCACTGTCTTCCACAATGGATGAACTAGTTTACAGTCCCACCAACAGTTTAACAAGTCTTAAAGGAGACCACCTATTCATATCCTTAGAAAAGGGCCTAGAATACAGTAGTCACTTAAGAAGGAGTAGTAGTAATTGTAATAGTGACAGCAACAGTGCTACTAGTAGTATACTATTACCAGGGTGGACTTCAAGGACTTTGTAAATATACTGAAAATATATGAAAAGTCTGAATTGTATGTGGGTATATATTCTTTGAAAAGTGCAAGATGATTTAAAATAAATTACACAAAATTAGAAACTAGAACCGTTTCTCTAATTATGAAGCTTCGGTAACTATCATTCATTATAATCAATCACCAAGAAAATTGATCAAATTGATTAATTTATTGAGCTGGGAAGAATTAACTGGAGAGACCGTAGTTTTTATCAGAATCATAGTGATATATTTTAAATTCTATTTTTTCTTTTTTTTTTTTGTGACAAAGTCTCGCTCTGTCTCCCAGGCTGCCAGGCTGGAGGGCAGTGGCACGATCTCAGCTGCAACCTCAACCTCCTGGGTTCAAGAGATTCTCCTGCCTCAGCCTCCCAAGTAGCTGGGACTATGGGGACACAGATGCCTGCCACCATGCCCAGCTAATTTTTGCATTTTTAGTAGAAATGGGGTTTCACCACATGGGCCAGGCTGGTCTTGAACTCCTGACCTCAAGTGATCCTCCCACCTTGACCTCTCAAAGTGCTGGGATTACAGGCATGAGCCACTGCACCCAACCTACATTCAAATTCTATACAAGTTTATTATAATTGAGTCAGGCATAACCAAAATGTTACAAACATCTTATTAGTCTTTTCTCAGTGATTTACAAGTGCTATGTGAAAATATATTGAAAAACGCAAGTTTTTTGATATTGCCACAACAGTAACAATGAAGTTTAAAATGTGAAGAAAAATTGCTAATTTAAAAGTAATCCTTAGCTTTATTTCTCTCAAGTATTTTTTAGGTTGAAGCAATTATTCTAAATTTATGTGAACACTCAAATATTTAACCCAATGATAAAAATAATATTTTTCTCCAGCCTAAATACTCTTAGAATTTCTGGCAAAACTATCATTTCTGAAAAGTTCTTAAAAGCTTTAGCCTCATAAATTCATAACTCAACTTGTATCTCACTGCATATTTTAAATAAAATGCATTTAATTTCACCAAAAAACATGCTTCTAGAATTGGTTTTAATAACCTGAACTATCTTTTACAAACTTTATTTCTGCCAAGAATAACTCAGCTTTATTCTTTCTTTTTTTGTTTCTTGTTTCCTTATTGTTGTTTTATACAGACAAGGTCTCGTCATATGGCCCAGGCTGGTCCTGAAGTCTTGGGTCAAGTGGTCCTCATGCTCAGCCTCCCAAAGTTCTTGGATTGCAGGTATGAGCCACTGCGCCCAGCCAAAAATTCCAATTTGGTTCACACAACGGAATCAGAAATTTTCTTTGAGCTGACACCATCTACAGTAGCAATTTCCAAATTCTTCATTATGACCTCTTTCTTCATGAAAATGGTATTTGGTTCAATTTGTAATTATCTTAGGCTACTTTGATTGTTTGCTCACATCTTTTTTTTTTTTTTTTGGCTATGCTATAGGCTCATTTATTGTAAACACTCTCTTTTTGGAATTTTTTTTAGTATAGTGTCTGACAAATTAGACAGTATGTATGTGTGTGTGTGTGTGTGTATATATATATATATATATTATAATTATATGTGTGTATGTTTTGAAAAATAGCCTGCCAAGAAAATATATTGCCACAACAAAAAGAAAGAGAGGAGATAAACATGTATGAGTGGAAATTAGGAGTAAAAAGAAAAGTGAGGACTGAAATAAACATTAATATTAAAGTTCATCTGGTCCTTCGTTAACTGAAGGATGACAGCTGAAGAGTGGAGATTTCCAGAAATTTGTGCAAATTATCATTTTATTTAATATTTTTAAAAAAATGATAGGTAGAGAATATACAAAAAACATTGAGTTTGAATACTCTATGATGCAATTTGAGAGGAGAAATCCCAAATAATATAAACCAAGAGGATGCGAGACCATTTTCCCTAAGGAGTGGTAAAAAAAAAAAAAGGTCCAGTCTTTGTAGTTGCATCTCCATGCACCCCTGCGTTCATACAAAAACAGTGCCAACAGCCCCCACGGAATGGTGGGCCCTGATTTGCTGTGGTCAATAAGGCTATCACAAAGAATGTCCTTTATCTTGGCCCAATAAAATAATGTGGCAAAAATCCGATAACAGAACTGTGACTCTTGTGAGAGGATACTGAATTCAAATAAAAACAGAACATTTTACAACCCCTAAACACCTACCCCAGTCTACCGATTCACATGTCTGTAAGTAGTTTCTAGTCACTCATTATCAGAAGCCTGAACACCATGTCTTCCTGCACTCCCTGTCACACACACTCCCACAAAGGTGTCTACACTCAGCCTCCTGTAACTCACTCCATTTTCTCCTCTTCTGTGCATCCTCAACCTCTACCTTACTTCAGAGTCAAGTGCTTAGTTTTGGTGCAAAACTTCACTTGCACACCCTTAAAAGAATATTTTAAAAAAATTAATCTCTTACATCCTTCATTAAAAATCTAAAATTTTCCTCATAAGTTTAAGTCACTGGCATTACCAGTATATGACATGCAAATTAGGTAAAAGTGCCCTTAAATAAAATACCACTTTTACTCAAGTCCAAGAGAGTAATACCACAGCAAGTTGATACTTCTGAATATTCATTTAAAAGAAACTCAACAAATTTATTTTATTCCTTGTTCTCTTTCAACTATTACTTCTAGGCCACAATTTCTACAAAAAAACCATATCTTAAGATATTTTATTTTGAAAGTTCTTTATGAATAATCTATAACACTTACTGTAGCAAACTTTGATTTTTAAATTTCCTGTGACCACACGGTTTCACAGGTGAAAACATTCTCTTTTAGTTGTGAATTTCCTATTAATATACCATTGATTGAATAAACAATATGATAAAATTGTTGATAATCTATGTTCAACACAAAAGTAATGTTTTATTGGTAAGATACCAATTGATGCTATAGATAAGGCATTTTTGTTGTTCATGCATTACTGATTGTTAGAAAGAGACAAGCTTTAGTATCAATTGTATTGCTATTGTGGACTTCAGACCTCAAGAAAAGTCATGTGTTAAAATAAATTTGGCTCACTGAGAAGGATGGTTAACACAGGAACAGAAAACCAAACACCACATGTTCTCATTTATAAGTGGGAGTTGAACAATGAGAACACATGGACACAGGGAGGGGAACATCACACAACAGGGCCTGTTGGGGGCTGGGGGACAAGGGGAGGGAGAACATTAGGACAAATACTTAATCCACGCGGGGATTTAAAACCTAGATGATGGGTTGATAGGTGCAGCAAACCACCATGGCACATGTATACCTACGTAACAACCTGCACGTTCTGCACATGTATCCCAGAACTTAAAGTAAAATAAAAATAAATAAATAAATACATTTGGCTTAGAGTTGCCTTTGTACTTTGAATTCCTACACAGTGAACTGCAGCCTCACTCAGTACATAACAAACTGCAACTCTACTCAAGAGGATGTCCTTGTAACAAGTCGCTGAGTCTCAGCTAATCACAGCAGCCTTGCTTCAGCCCATCACAGGCCCCAGACTAGTCAGACCATGCCCCAGTCGGGCAGGTGCCCAGCGGTGGCTCCTCCAGCTGCCTCCCCATGTCCCTTCCTTTTTCTATCAGTGCCGCTGCCCACATTGCTGAGTGGATCTCTCCAGACCTTTCCTGGATTTGAAGGCTATCTGATTGATACATCTATTTACTCAAATAAACTCTGCTAAATTTCATGGGCCAAAAGTTTTCTCTTAACAGGTGGAAGAAAAATAGTTGGAATGAAGAAAAAGATTTGATGTGGTTTCTGGCTGATGAAATTGCCCATGGATTTTTTGTCCTTTTTTTAACTGTTTTCCATAGTTTCCAGGTTTTCTACATATCACTAACGGTTAGAGAAAAAGCCAACCAAGAGATCAAAGGGACTTAGGAGTAGTGGCCTGATAAGCACAGACATCATTTTACAGTTAGGCTGAAAAACTAAAAGCTGAGAGGACTTTATTTGTTTACAAGAAAAACTGGAAATACTTACACTAAGTCCTAATGAAAAAAATCCTCTGTCTTGAGGTACAAATATATATGTATACAAACACATTTTATATATAAAAACACATAAATATATGTACATACATAATTTATATGCATATATAAATTTTAATATATACATACCACACATAAATGCAAAAGGTTATAAAAATCAATGCATAATAGTTTAACAAGGGGTTATTTAGGAAAACTAGGATGCTTCTGTTATATTCTTAGTTATTTCTTCCCACAGTATCATACTTAGGAAAAAGTGAAAAGCAAGCAAAAATACAGTCTATAGGGAAATTCTCATTTCATGACATTAAACATTATAGATTAAGGGAATAAGATAAAACTGAGACATATGGAGGATGGTAGAATACATGAAGCTGAAGTTAAGAACTGGAGCAAAAATATGAGTGGAACATCACAGAAGAAAGAAGGCAAAGCGTGAGCCAGGAGCACTGGGGAGAAAGGGAAGGAGGGCCTCGGAAATGGCTTTCCACCGAGCTCCCATTTCTGCCCGGGGACGGCCCTAACACTGAAAGGTGGCTGCAGTGAATACGTACACCTCCCCTAAGACTTAAGACAAAGTGGAGTTACAGTCAGGAGGCAACGCGAAACAGCCTGAGTACCTCTGTGCTGACTTTTTTAAAGAAAACACTTCGTTCTTCCTAACAAAAATATCTTAGCTTGATCTCTCCTGGGCTGTTCCCTGTACCTGCCAGCACTCCCCAGTCACCCACCGCCATAGGCAGACACTGTAGAGCGCAGCTGCTCCCACGGACACACACCTGTTTAAAGAGCTCTTTTCACATTGTGTACGTAATCCTGTAAGTAATTTTACTCTACGTGGATCCTCACTCACAACACTGAGACAGGAGAGGAGGGTGTCACTAGTTTTTGTATTTATTTGCGAGTTACAGAGGAGCAGCGAAGCCCAACACCCCAACCAAGCCAGAATTTCCATCTACGGGCCTCACGTCATGTTGTGTTTCTGACTTGTCACTTTCTCTGAACACTAGAAACAATACAGGAAAATCTGATTTACTCTACAAATGACTAAAATAGGTAAGGTGCTGGAAGCCATTTCTTGGCCCTTCCTTCCCTTCCTCCCTCCCTCCCTCCCTTCCTTCCTTCCTCCCTTCCTTTCCTTCCTTCCTTCCTCCCCTTTCCCTTCCCTTCCTTCCTTCCTCCCCTTTCCCTTCCCTTCCTTCCTTCCTCCCCCTTCCCTTTCCTTCCCTCCCTTCCTTCCGTCCCTTTCTTCCTTTCCTCCTTCTTTCCCATTCCTTCCTTTCCTCCTTCCTTCTTTCATTTCTTCTTTCCCATCCTCCCTCCTTCGTTCCTTCCTTCCTTCTTTCCTTCTTTTCCTCCTTATTTTCTTCCTCATACATTATGACAACAAACTTCCACTACCTGTACTAACCTGAGGAGGCATTTTCCATTTCCTGAGATTATAAGCCCTAAATGACCTAGAGTGCATTTTAGAACCTTTAAGAAATGTGGATTCAGAAAGGCATTTCAAATGCCTAAGGTCTTTCAAAATATTTTCCTGTCTATAGCAACATGAGTTATAGCATGGCCTTAAAACACAGAGGTTAGAGTTCATTTATGGAGATTGCCTTTAAATTTAAGGTCGGTTAGCACTGATATATGCTTTGCCAAATATTAGCATTCATATTAGATGTGCAGTCTACAATATCAAATCAAACATGTATTCCTCTTCTAAAAATAAATCTGGGTTTAATAAACATAGCCATAGCATGGAATTCTCTTGAAAGACGGGTAGTTTCCAAGCAGGTTTCACTGAGAATCCAGAAAGTGACTCCAACCTCAGAAATGTCCTTAGACCACTGAGGGGTGAAAAGGAGTCTCCTATGGACTGGTCCAGAAGGCTCTCCTCTCTCTTACCTCTACTTCTCCTCCTATTTCAGAGTGAGAAGTCAGGCTCTAGAATTTGGGGAAGATAGAAAGACTGAAATAAGAACAGAACATTCAAATTTTATGTTCTGTTTATTTCCTCATTTCTAATATCTCCACCAAAATGTTAATGCAGCCAAATACTCCCATCAAAAATATTAACTTCACCTGGCTACTATTAACTAATATATGGCTTGGAGAAGCTTTAGTTTCTCAAATGGATTTTCACTCTTATTGCGTGAAAGGGAAAATCAAGGTGTAGATAGCATACACACATTGAAATATATATATGATATATATTATATATGTAATTATAGTTTTATTATATAATTATATAAATATATAATATATATTTATTTATATAAATATATATTATATAAATATATAATAAATATTTATTTATATAAATATAAATTATATAAATATAAATTATGTAAATATTTATTTATATAAATATAAATTATATAAATATATAATATATTTATATAAATATAAATTATATAAATATATAATATATTTATATAAATATAAATTATATAAATATATATTTATATAAATATAAATTATGTAAATATTTATTTATATAAATATAAATTATATAAATATATAATATATTTATATAAATATAAATTATATAAATATATATTTATATAAATATAAATTATATAAATATATATTTATATAAATATAAATTATATAAATATATATTTATATAAATATAAATTATATAAATATATATTTATATAAATATAAATTATATAAATATATATTTATATAAATATAAATTATATAAATATATATTTATATAAATATAAATTATATAAATATATATTTATATAAATATAAATTATATAAATATATATTTATATAAATATAAATTATATAAATATATATTTATATAAATATAAATTATATAAATATATATTTATATAAATATAAATTATATAAATATATAATATATTTATATAAATATAAATTATATAAATATATTATATATTTATATAAATATAAATTATATAAATATATATTTATTTATATAAATATAAATTATATAAATATATAATATATTTATTTATATAAATATAAATTATATAAATATATAATATATTTATTTATATAAATATAAATTATATAAATATATAATATATTTATTTATATAAATACAAATTATATAAATATACAATATATATTTATTTATATAAATACAAATTATATAAATATACAATATATATTTATTTACATAAATACAAATTATATAAATATACAATATATATTTATTTACATAAATATAAATTATATAAATATACAATATATATTTATTTACATAAATATAAATTATATAAATATACAATATATATTTATTTACATAAATATAAATTATATAAATATACAATATATATTTATTTACATAAATATAAATTATATAAATATACAATATATATTTATTTATATAAATATAAATTATATAAATATACAATATATATTTATATAAATATAAATTACGTAAATACATAATATATATTATATTATTTATATATTATATATTATATATATACATAAAATAATTACAAATTGGGCTGGGCACGGTGGCTCATGCCTGTAATCCCAGCACTTTGGGAGGCCAAGGCGGGTGGATCATGAGGTCAGGAGTTCGAGACCAGCCTGGCCAACATGATGAAACACCGTCTCTACTAAAAATACAAAAATTAGCCTGGCTTGGTGGCGGGAGTCTGTAGTCCCAGCTACTCGGGAGGCTGAGGCAAAAGAATTGCTTGAACCCAGGAGACAGAGGTTAGAGCGAGCCGAGATTGTGCCACTGCACTCCAGCGTGGGTGGCAGAGTGAGACTCCAGCTCAAAATAATAATAATAATAATAATAATAATAATAATAATAATGATAGTAACATTATAAATTAATAGGTGATTTGAATGTTTTGTGGAAAATAATTGGTTAGAATATTTCTGAGTAATATTTTCATATAAAACATTTAAAGGAAATGTTTTGCAGCATCACGAACATTTTAAAACGTGTTGAATGTTTCTACAGAAGTTTGAGTGTCATATTTTTCCTTCCCTTTCTCTGCCTAAAATTGCGAAACATTTTTCTTCATATCAGTAAATAAATTATGAATATTTCTGTACAAGAAATAAATAATTTCCTTAACCAAGATGAAAATGGTTGAGCAGAACTTAAAAGCATTAGAGAGCTCCTGACAATTTTGAACTACATGAAATTGATGTCATTCAACATTTTTGGACTTAATAAAAAGGAAATTTTACAGGGTTAAAGCAAATAATTTAAAACATTCTCAAATGAATATTACTTTAACAGTTAAATATATATGTACTATAGAGCAAAAATATATCCCTTAAAATGTATTTTTCTTGTTTTCAGCATTATATTAATATAGAACAAGCAAATGCTTCTATTTTACATGTATTACTTGTTCTCTGATTCCAAACATAAAGAATCCTAGGTAATATCATAAACATGCTTGAAAAGGTGCTAACATGAATATACACACTTTGAAAAGCTTTTTCTAGCAACATTTAAATTTTTTCTAGGCATAATATTATACACAGCATCAGGTTATTTCTTTTTCTTTTGAAATGTCAATGTAAGTGTTGGCTATGTAGAAATATTATTTTTGGTTGTTACATGCTTGTGCCATTTCAAAGAAAATAGCACCATATCTTTCTGTAGAGATATGTATTTTAAAAACTCATATATTGATAGAAATGTGTACTAATATTCCCATCTTTACTCAAGCATATGTTTAGAACTGTTATATGAAAGATGAGGATGTCAATCTACTGATATTTTATAAACCGATAAACTCGATAGTTTAACATAGCACAGTGTTTTTGCCAGCCTGTGACAGTCTCCTTCTGGCAGCCATCAAATGGTGGTAAACTCCATCTAGCCGACAGCCTGTGGGTATAAAGGGCTTTAAAGCAGTATAGTACAATCACGCAAATGTTACGTTCATTTCTAAAATGTCTTTTGACATCACGAACCTCTTGGTTTCAGAATATGTTAGTGATTATTGTCCACCCTTCATCTCTGTGAAACATCAGCTCTGGAAGGCACAGAGGCCTTAACAACTTTGTGCACACTCCCATGCCACTGGGAATCCAAGCCTCCCTCATCATCATGCAATGGTTTCCAGCACCTGCCAACCCCGTTCCCAGGCCACCCAGGCAGGAGGGTGATGGGGACAATTCTCCACAAGTCTCTTGTGCATCTCGTTAGCTAACGTACCAAACTGACCTTTCGGCCTGAACTCTTTCTTCCAAGCATATAGCAAACAACCTTGGGAGAGAGAGGCGGATATGTACCTCCTATCTAGCATGGAGACATTTCCTTTTGTCACCTGAATAGGAATTTTCTAAGTGTATTTATCATCTGCACACAATGATGATGCATTTAGATTAGGTGGGGATGGGACCTCTCTTTGGCTTTGTATACCCGCTTATGGGAATCCCCTGTCAAAGCATAGCTGAAAGCACGACAGACACTTTATGCTAGTTCCACGTGGGTAACCTTGTGGATGGGCATAAAAGGACCATCTTCAGTGCCGACTCCATCACGGACCAACCGAGCAACCTTGGGAAAGGTGCTCAAGCTCCCATCTATACTCTGCGCATGACAGCAGCACTTCATAGGTTTGTTATAAGAGCGCAAAGATTTAACTGATGTGAAATGATTAAAACAGTGCCTAGTACTCATAGACATAACCTCAGTTTCTCTACATTGGGTTATTTATAGGTCATATAAACCCAGTGTTAGATATAACCTAGTGCTAGATATGACTTAGTACTGTGGGTTTATATGTACTACATGCACTGTATAGTACAGAGATGCAAGAGTCTCTGTGCTAGATAGGAGGTACATATCCACCTCTCTCTTCCAAGGCTGTTTGCTACATACTTAGAAGAAATAATTCAGGCCGAAAGGTCAGTTTGGTACATTAGCTAACGAGATGTACAAGAGACCTGTGGAGAATTGTCCCCATCACCCTCCTGCCTGGGTGGCCTGGGAACACAGTTAGCAGGTGCTGGAAACCATAGAGTACATGTAGTACTGTAGGTTTATATGTACTATATGTACTATATATAGTATTTGTACTAACAACATTTAAATGTACATATACATAGATGTATATATAGTACATTTATATGTGTATATATAGTACGTATAAACCTACAGTACTAGGTCACTATAGTGATATATATATAGTATATATAGTGATATATATAGTGATATATATAGATTATATAGTACCACAGGTCACTATAGTGATAGGTTTAAATGACCTATAAATACTAGATATGACTAGATGTATCTAGCAATATAAACCTATCACCATCTATGAGTATCAAGCTAGTATGGCTCTGGTTTGCTTTCCCTTTTTTATAATGTATATAGACTGCATTTAATCATGTAAAGTCCTCATGGTGCCCAGCATAGAGTAGGCCCACAAAAATAAATTGTTAATGACTGCTTTGCTTCACTGACTAGTAGTAGTTTTAGCTAAAGAAACAATACCCACATATTGGGATTACAACTTAGGGTTGTTCTTTTTTTTCATGCAAAAATCACACATTTATTAAACATATTATTAACTTAAAAACAACATACCAGTTTCTTTTACAGTGCTCTTCATACAACACCTTGGACAAAACCATCAGCCCAAAGTGAATTCAAAAAACAGATTACAAGGCAAACAGTGACAATAGGTATGGGCAGGCACTAGCAAAAAAAATGCAATTTGTTCTTTAATTAAATAATGTCATTCTCAAGTGATATAGACCAATCATCTTGACAGAATTCCTTTTTTTGTATAAATATTCATAAATAAAATGTCTCTACATATTGGAAAGAGCTGCAAGCACTCTACAACAGCTTCATGTCACTCTACAGCAGCTTAATGTCTACCTTAGGGGAAAAAAAGCACTAAAATCCTCTTCCATTGAAAGCTGTTTATTTCTCTGATGTACCACAACTAAAAATGAGTTATGATAGCAGCTTGATGGTGATTGTGTTATATTCCTTTAATCGAAAAGGAAACATTTATAATATTCTAAGTATCTTTAGCCCAAATACTATGTCATATTGGGCATTTTTTAATAATCAGACTGTATTGTCCTTCATCTGTGAAGCTGACACTACTGATTTGTCAATGCCAAATGTTAGGCTAAAACATTCAATTTTTATTATTATAACATAATAATAATAAAGGATTAATTGTATTATTATAATTATGAAATATTAATTTTTATTATTTACAATATTATTTTCTTGTTGCATCAAAAGATGATTGCATTCTAACTTTTGTGACCTACCAAATTTAAGATGTATATACATTGTTCTTTACGTTGTTCTAGAAAAGAGATTTTAATCCTGTAGTGACTTTGCTCACTTACACCAGAGAAAAACGACGTAGTTTTTCATTAGAAGGTTAGCTTAATGGCTTTGTTTCCTCCTAAATACATAGTACATGATACACATCTGTTCATCATTTTGTCAAACTATTAAACCCAGTCCATTAATACCAACAGCCCTCACTTGTTTTATCATGTCACTAGCATGAATCATGTCTTCAATGATCCAAATCCAGTCTCAGTAAATAACTGAAATGAAAAAAAAAAAGGTTGGGTGACTCAAACATCTGCCTTGGAGATTTGTACCACTGCAAGAAGAATGCAAATGGAAACATAATTCTTTATTATAACCTTTGTCTTACTAAACCTGAGGGTGAAACAAACTAATTTTATTTACCATTTGCATTTACTATTTATCAAAGTTAAAGTATTTATCTCTTGAGATTCAGTGCACTAATGTACATATTATTGCAATTGTTAAAGAAACTTAAAAATTGTTTCACCCCAACATAGGATACAAAAGAATGAGGCCTGGGGAAATATATACTTCGACATGGTAACCAAATTTTTCTGACTAAGAGGTAAAGTTTTATGCTTACTCTGCCCAATTTCTTCCATTCAAATTAAGTGAAGAAAAACACTCCCCAAATAAAAATTAAATTGGTTTTTCAGCCCTTGGATACTAAGGCATTTTAACAAAATATTCACATCTCTTTTTTATAAACTTTAATGAACAATGGGAGAAAAATGCTTACTTGAAAGTTTCAGATGATGCTTAGAAAATGTTAATATGGATTTTCCATTTTATTATAAATGTTACATTTATTTCCTCATGTTACTGAACACATTGTAGTTGATATCAAAATAGTATTCACAATGCAAATTGACTTTTTGCTGTTTATCAACCATTTAATGGAACCTACAATGACTTCTTTACAATGAGAAGTAATTTTGTTAATTTTTGTCATTATAACTTTAAAGCAATTGTACATCTAGATATGCATTTTAAAACAAAAAAAAATGTGGGTATAATTGAAGCTAGCTTCAGCCCTGTCATATGTTTTATACAGGCACAAAACAGCTCTATTAATTGATACAGCATTTACCTGTGAACTGCAAGAGACACCTCATTCCTGATTTTTCCAGAAGATTTTAGAGAAAGGCCTTGTCCTTAAAGCCACCGGTCTATTACCTATCCTCAAGTGAATACGGTGACCCATCACCCACTTAATACTTGTCAGAATAAACCACATGCAGCGCTAAAGTGGCACCTGTTTCCTGCTTGCGTTCTCAGTTTTATAATGCATCAGACTTAAAAATTATGAGAGCTAATATGTTCCTAGAAGCAATACATCCTAGAAATTAGGAAGAAAGGTTCTCTTCTCAGATTTTGTGGACCCAAATCTGGACTTGGATGCTTACTGTATTTATGACCTTCACCAAATTACCCAACTCATGCCTTCTTCTGGTTCTCCTCTATAAGATACGGTGATAATGAAATTATATACCTCACAATAATTAAGTAAATTAACTTGTGTAAAGCTATTGGAACCAAGAGTGGAAGACAGTAATGGGTACAGGATTAGTTTTAAGCTAGTAATTACCAAGATGGTGTGTAGCCTCACATATGCACACAGGGACTCACACAGGACGTGGTTGGGGCTCCAAGTCTACCTTTTCATCATAGCTGACTTTTTCTTTTACTTTTGGAGAAGGGAGCTCAAAATAAAGAGAGAGTTTATGAAGTTTCTTCTAACCGCCATGGAACTCTCAGGAGGTTTTCTGCAGAGGGGTGTCCTGTTTTGATTGCTATGCTCACAAGGTCAGTCTGGCTGTTGTTTGGAGACAAGAGGGAAGTGGAGGTGAGACAGTGGCAGTTTCAGGAGCTCAGATGGTGACCTGGGTGGTACAGAAGTGAAGCCATGTGGATGGATGTGTTTCAGAGGCAGGGCTTGGTGAGGGAATGAGTGTGAGAGCAAGAAACGAGCTGAGGGTTAAAGGAGATACCTGTATGCCTCCTGCGGTTCCTTCCACCCTACGTTGTGTAGCTGGGAATGTCCTAAGGCTCCAAATCAGGCTTCTGACCACCTTCTTCAACTCTGCTTCTTTTCATTCCCCTCCCTGGACATTTCAGAGTCAACAGGGCCCTCAGATCATGTCTCCTGACCCTCGCCCCCATGGATCATGAAACCAGGTGAATATTGAACTATCTCTACGTACAGGCTGCTGGACTGGACAGAGCCTTGAACCCCCCTCCACCACGGTACAGTGTACCCCCAGGCAGGCTTTGGCAGCGTTACACAATCGCTGCATTTTCATGATGCCCAAAGCACCTGTGTCTAATCAAATCACTTCCAGGCAGCCTTCCCCGCAGCAGCTGAAGACTTCCAACACTACCCTAGAGGTTTGTGTGATGCCCAGCCACATCTGTGTGCTCACATATGGCAAATACTTTGATATCTCAGTTATTTTCTTTGTATTAAACCAGTAAGATAAGGAACATAATATCTTCTTCCTAGGACTGCTATTCTAATTGAGTCACGTACCTTAGACAAATGTCTACAGTGACTCTTCAAAGCGCCACTCTGGGCTGGGCGCAGTGGCTGATGCCTGTAATCCTAGCACTTTGGAGGCCAAGGCAGGCGAATCATGAGGTCAGGAGTTTGAGACCAGCCTGGCCGACATGGTGAAAACTCGTCTCTTCTAAAAATACAAAAATTAGCTGGGCGTGGTGGCAGGTGTCTCTAATCCCAGCTAGTCAGAAGGCTGAGGCAGGAGAGTCGCTTGAACCCAGGAGGCAGATGTTGCAGTGGGCCGAGATTGAGATCACACCACTGCACTCCAGCCCGGGCAACAGTGTAAGACTCCGTCTCAAAAAAAAAAAAAAAAAAAAGAGTCGCTCTGATTTTACTCCTATTTTGCCAGGCCAAGCTCTGGTCCCAGCCATCTCTTCTGTAGAAACTGGTCCTAGACAATTCCCGTGTTCCTTCATCTATATCAGTTATTCCTTTCCTCTGCAGTTTGCATCCAGCCCTTTGTTTCACGTCCTGTGCGTACTTTCAGGCGCTAAGGGCAGGAGCTATCACTTCCAGTCTCACGCCAGTGATCACAAGCCTGATGCCGCATTCAGAGTCCACGCTCCAGGACACTCAGCAAGGGGTTGCGAGTGCACAGTTCCTCCCTGTACCAACAATGTCTCTGCCTCGCCGTGCCCATGGGACTCACCATCTCGCATGCTCCCCTAATGGAATCCAGGGCACTTTGCTGGCTCCCGTCTTTTTGAAACTCTCTGCTTCTCCCTTCCTTTATCCCCAACCAAGGACTTAAAACCTCCATTGTGTTTCTTTTCCTCATAATTTTCACATAGTCGGCTCTTTATTTCAGGGGTATGTAATGTCAATCCCTTTTCTGGCAGATAGAAACGACTTGCATGGACATTCTAGAGACCAGCTTGCAATGCAGAGGAAAACACTTGAGTGTGTCTAGTTCCTGAACCCAGCTATGTGTGGCCTTAACACAGAAATGCGGCTCATGTGGACATAAAAAGTAGTTTCTGTTTATGCCGCGAAGGCATTCTGTTCTGGATGTATTCACAAACACCTCAACTTGACAGTGATAGACGGAAGGTTCTTGTTCATTTTGTCAACCTGTGAAGTAACAGGCACATATGTGAGAAATCCTGTAAGAAATCTAAGGGTAACACACCATTGCTTAAAATAAAATTCCACTGAGATGATGTATCTGTGATACCCAAAGAGCTGAATTATTTTCAGGTCAAACAATTTTTATTTAGCTTTAAATGTAATGAAAGTACCCATGTCAGTCAGGACATGGACCTAAATTCAAATAGGTCACTATAAATATTCACAATCAACAAGACTGATTTTGTAGAAAACTGGGAGATGTTACTTAAATTCATTTTACAAATTATTAAAATATATTAAATAAATTTGGAAAAAAGTGTCCAATACACCACATTCTGTTTTAGCGAAATAAAATGGATGTCAGAAGACAGTATGTTATTGGCAAAAAAGTAGACAAATGGGTCAATGGAACAGAAGAGAGAGCCCAGAAATAAACCCACATAAATATAGTCAACGAATCTTGAGCAGAAGAGCAAACACAACCCAACAGAGTAAAGATAATCTTTTCAACAAATGGTGCTGGAAAAACTGAGTATCTACATTCTAAAAAATAATCCAGACACAGACCTTATGCCCTTCAGAAACATTAATCCTTTATGTATCATACACCCACATGTAAAGTGAAAAAACATAAACTCCTAGAAGATAACACAGGAGAAAATTGTGGTGCCCTTGGGTTTGGTGATGACATTTTAGACACAAAAACAGAGGCAAGATGCATTTTAAAAAGAACTGATATGTTAAACTTCATTAAAATTAGAGTCCTCAGCTCTGCAAAAGACACTATCAAGAAAATGAAAAGAACAGCCACAGACTAGGAAAAAACAATCTGCAAAAGACATATGGGATAAAGAACTGGTATCTACACTATATAAAGAACTCTTTAAAAAAATGGAAATTAACAACCTGGTTAAAAATGGGCAAAAGGACTGAACAGACACCTCATGAAAAGAGACAAACGGATGGCAACCGAGCATATGAAAAGATACTCCACATCATGTCTCATCAGAGTATTGCAAATTAAAGCAATAATGAGACACTACTGCACATCTATGACAATGGCCAAAATCCAGACACTGACAGCACCAGATGCTGGTGACAATGTGGGGCAACAGGAACTCTCACTCATTGCTGATGCGAATGCAAAATGCTGCAGCCTTCTTTGAAGACACACTGTTGGTTTCTTACAAAATTAAAAATACTCTTACCATTCACTCTATCAATCTCAACCTTCGGTATTTACTCAAATGTGTTAAAAACTTATGTCTGTAGAAAAACCTTGCACACAGATGTTTATAGCAGCTTTATTCATAACTGCAAAACGTGGAAGCAACCCAGATGCCCTCAGTAGGTAAATGGGTAATAAACTGTGGCACATACAGACAATGGAATATTGTTCAGTAGTAAAAAGAAATGAGAACCACAGCCATGCAAAATCATGGCGGAAACTTAAATGCGTATTACTAAGTGAAAGAAGCCAATCTGAAAGGCTAGGTGCCAGATGAGTCCCACTGCGTGACATTCTAGTAAAGGTAAAACTACGGAGACAAAAGATCAATGTGTGTCAGGGGTTGGATGCAGGAAGACATGAATGGGTGGAGCACGGAAGATTTTTAGGGCAGGGAACTACTCAGTGTGATACTATCATGGTGGATCCCTGTCATTACACATCTGTCCAAGCCCACAGACTGTGCAACACCAAAAGTGAGCTCTCATGTGAATGCTGGGCTCTGGGTGATGACGGTAAGTCAATGTAGGTGCATCTGCTGTAACACGCACCCCACTCTGGTGTGAGGTGTTGATAGCTGGGGGAGCTGTGCACATGTCGGGGGTGGTGTGTTATGTGGGAAATCTCTGTGTCTTCCATTCAATTCTGCTGTTAACCAAAAACTACTCTCAAGAACAACGTCTGTCAAACAAAGAAACGAAAGCTCTGAAAATAAAAATTGCCTTTTATAAAGTGACCTTGTCATTTAGCAAGTCTTTCTCAGATAGCATAGAAATTTAAAATGGATTTTCCTTTAAAACATGGCGTATACTTGACATTTTATGCAGAACACCTAGAGAACTTAAAAAAAAAAAATGGTGATTGGTCTCCACCCAAGACCAGTCAACTCAGAATCCCTGAGGGTCAAAAGTGGACATTAATATTTACTTTAAATCTCTCTAGATGATTTCAGTGCATACCCAGTACAGTATCACTGGCATCAGGAAAGGGGTATAGGATTTAGAACAAGAGGGAGTAGAATTCAAACTTCGAATCTGCAAATTAGTAGTTTTCACCTCATTTGTGTCCCAGTGTTTCAGAGTTTTTATGAGATTTGTAGATAAGCTATTTGAAATATTTCTCAGGAAATATAAACTTTAAAAATGGAGGCATCGTTATGAATGACCTCCAGGCTGTGTGCAAAAGAAACATTGCCCATAAATGTCTGGGACATCGTTCTTATTAACATCAACCCCAAACATATACATATTGCCATCTGTTAAGTTCCTGTTTTGAGAGAATAATTTTGTTTAGGACTGGACTCAAAAAACTTACCAATGTATCTTGCTATCCTAGCTTCCCTTACTATTAATTAATTGCAATAAAATTGTACCTTATTAAATGGAAAATAACCAAGAAATACTAATGTTGATTCAATATAGCCTGACTCTCAGGAAATGCAATAAAAATGATGAAATGAAGAAAAATAAAAGCTGTTGGGAAGAACTCAACCACCTTCCATAATTGTTTATCTATTTATATCTAAGTATATAGATATAAGTTTAACATTTTTAACATGACCAAAATACTGCATACAAAAAGAAGCCAAAGATCTGATTTTATTATTGAAGACTATGTGAATCCTTCTGCTAGTATCACTGGAGCAAAAATATCCTTGTAAATAAGTCAACAAATAACAGATACTAGTGAGGCAGTGGAGAAAAGGGAACACTTCCCTGCTGCTGGTGGCAGTGTAAATTAGTTCAGCCATTGTGGAAAGCAGTTTGGTGATTTCTCAAATAACTTAAAATGGAACACTTATTCAACCCAGAAATCCCATTCCTGGGTATATACCCAAAGGAATATAAATTGTTCTACTATAAAGACACATGCATATGTATGTTCATTGCAGCACTGTTCACAATAGCGAAGATATGGAATCAACCCAAATGCCCATCAGTGGTAGACTGGATATAGAAAATGTGATGCATACACATCATGGAATACTATGCAGCCATAAAAATAGTGAGATCATGTCCCTTACAACATGGTTGGAGCTGGAGGTCATTATTCCAAGTGAATGAATGCAGGAACAGAAAACCATATACCACATCTTCTGTCTTGTAAGTGGGAGCTAAACATTGAGTCCACACAGACATAAACATGACAGCAATAGACACTGGGGCCTATGGGAGGGTGGAGGGTGGGAGGAGGGTAAGGATTCAAAAACTATCTATTGGGTACTATGGTTATTACCTGGGTGAGGAAATTATCTCCACACCAAACCCCTGTGACACGTAATTCACCTATATAACAAACCTGCACATGTATCCCTGAACCTAAAATAAAGTTTTTTTTAAAAGAGATCATTCTATATGTACTGACATGTAAAGATATACATGATATATTAAATGAATAAGATTATAGAACCATAAAAAGTCATTGTCTATATAGAAATGTTATATAGTTTTTAACTTAGAAAAAGTGGGAAGTTATATTATTTCCAATTTGAGACTAGTTTTAATATCCCTGCAATGAAAATCTTGCTGTAGAAATTCAGTGTGTGTGTGAGTGGAATTTTTCTTCTGGTGGGCTTTGCATTATAGACTATTATTCTGTAAGACTAGAGTTTCAGAAAGTACCCCAATTTGTTACTCTTTTAAGATTATTACTATAGACTGTAAATAGCTTTCTGGAAAACTTACCCCACTTCACAAATTAAATTAATGCTTTATTTACTGAGCATCAATGTGTTATGTAGATACACAATGATACACAAATAAATTAGGTGATACACAAATAAATTAGGCACTGCTTTTGACTTCAAAGAACTTAAAATTAGATGGAAGATAAATAGGAGAGATTGTGTTAAATTATGTTTTAACATCTTGTGTAAAGTGTTATTGCAGGGCTTAATGTCTCAATTTCCTCAGATTTCATCCCCCCAAATTGAAAATGGCAGCATAGAATAGGATATGATGTGCAAATTGCATCGTGTCTACACTGTTTATATTTAGCATTCACCTAACTTCAATAGTGCATAGCTCATTCTAAATGGCTGAAATATTTTATATGAAATACACTGGTTTTAATATCACTATGATGAAAGAGACCAAATCCTCAAAGGTGTGGGAGAGGACCTCTGAATGTGGGAACCTGGACTTCTCCCCAAAGGATTCAGTTCCCACCTAAACCACACAGATGGGCAGATATCCTCAGAACACTTACGCTTACAAGTGGGCAGCTTCCCCTTGTTACTCCACAGCCCATCTTCTTGACACACGGCCGTTGCTTGCTGGCTGGGTTCAAGCTTGAAGCCCTCGTGACATTCATAGACCACTTTACTGTCCAAAGTGAACTCGTTCCCGGTAAACGAACCATTTCCTGGGGATTCTGGGATTCCACAGGATACAGCTGAAAAGAAATGAAACAAATGCAGGCTTATTCTTACAGAAATTATTTTCTAGTTGCTATTATGATGATTAATTCTGTTTATCTAGTTTTCATTTTAAATACATATAGAAATTGTGAATTATAACTCTCTTTTTTTGGGAGATGGAGTCTCGCTCTGTCACCCAGGCTGGAGTGCAATGACTCAATCTCGGCTCACTGCAACCTCCGCCTCTCGGGTTCAAGCGATTCTCCTGCCTCAGCATCCCGAGCAGCTGAGATTACAGGCGCATGCCACCATGCCGGCTATTTTTGTATTTTTAGTAGAGACAGGGTTTCACTATGTTGGCCAGGCTGGTCGCCAACTCCCAAACTCAAGTGATCCGCCCGCCTTGGCTTCTCAAAGTGCTGGGATTACAGTCAGGAGCCACAGTGCCTGGCGTGAATTATATTTCTAGGGCATGGGATAAGCATACACATTTTCAAAATGTGAAGGATGTTAAAGGTTAATGAGAAAACAATGGAAAATGGGTCAGAATTAATTTTCTGGAAGATAAGGCTGACCACTCTCATGTAGCTTAACCGCAGTCTGACGTATTTTATCAGAGGGTGTGGCCAGGGGAGCACGGGCATCACACACTCATCTTCATCTCATATTGGAAAGAAAGGGGAAGGGATGAAGTAGCCTCTTTATCATCACAACGCTTATTGCAGTGTTGACTCTTTGGTGTCGAAATTCCTAAGAATCAGCCGCCGCAGCTCTCAAAACTCTTCCCCTTTTATTGCTCCTCTCCCCTTCCCCAACTCATTTTCCTTTAAGTCCCAGGAAGTTCTGTTACAAGAAAACAGGACATAAGGAATGGATAGAGGAGGCACTCAGGGAAGATTCCCAGGGCAGATGGCAGCGTCTAGCGGAGATGTAGACTGCTTTCACGGGAAACACCATGCAAGAAAGAGGCATGTGTGCAGAAGAGGCTTTTTAAAGAACAAGATTTGGGGAGAATTCCATGTAAACCCTTTCTTCTTAAATTTACTACGTCTGATCCAGATGTATCTACTATGAGACAAGGAAAAATTCTCAAATGACTACACGTGACAGTCATGAAACCAACAGTCAGGCAGGTAGAGGATGACATTTCAACGATCATGTACCCACTTCAGGAGCACCCGTAAAAGAAAAGTTCTATGGTAACTAAATAAAGAGCCTTCTTTTACTCAATCAGTATTAAAGATATTGTTCACACCATGGATTTAAATGTAGACAGTTCAAACTTTTTCCCATGTAGATTCTAATGAGAGTATCTGTGTAACAGGATAGAACTGGAAGGGCTGGATGAAGGAATTTATATAAACACCTAATTCTACATATAAAGAAAACGACTAACCTAAGGTGACACAATGGCCTAGTAAAACCTCCGGCCAGAGAGTAAATCTTATGACTCCCAACCGAGACTATTTTCTCTTCTGCAAAAGCACAGGTTATCTCTGGTATTGTTGGAGTTCCTTGGTTCGCTGTTTTGGTTCTTTCTTCTTTATCAATATATTAAATAAATACAATGGGAAATTGCCAGAGAAGTAAAAGAAAATATATCCCCCAATAAATCCAAACTCGTAGAAATTTCAAGGTCTAAAATGTCTCTTGTTTAAATGGATGATCAGGTATTGCAACCATCAAAAATACATGTGGGCCGGGCACAGTGGCTCACGCCTGTAATCCCAGCACTTTAGGAGGCTGAGGTGGGAGGATTGCTTGAGTCTAGGAGTTCTACACTAGCCTGGGCAACATGGTGAAACTCTGTACCAAAAATACAAAAATTAGGCAGGTGTGGTGGCACACACCTGCTCTCACAGCTACTCGGGAGGCTGAGGGGGATGGATCACTTAAGCCCAGGAGGCAGAGGTTGCAGTGAGCTGAAATTGTGCCTCCAGACTGGGTGACAGAGCAAGGCCCTGTCTCAAAAACAAACAAAACACATGTGCGTGTGTGTGTGTGTACATGTGTGTGTACATGCATGTGTGTGTGTACGTGTGTGTGTGTACACGTGTCTGTGTACATGTGTGTGTATGGAATACTACAATAATCCATTTGCAGTAGAAGGAAAACGAAAAACCATAGACATATAGGCATCATTTGGGGCAAAGCATTTAAAATAATAAGTAATCATCTTTGGCTCTGTGGAAGCAACAGATCCATAGGAAGACTGCTGGTATCTGGAAAATGTTCATCTTAATTTCCTGCATGCAGTAAATGCCATAGACCCCTTTCTTTTCTGTGTGTATCTCACGATGTTCCAGTATCTGGCTTCCTTGTCATTTTCTCTCAGACTTCACTCCGATAATCATTTGTTCCTGATCGCAAGCCTCAATTTCTCTCCCACTCGCTGGCTGGAATGTGCTCAGTGTTCAGCTTCCCTAAAATTTTCATTCGGGCTGAGCACGGAATGAAACGACATTTTCTGTCAGGTTAAATGGGAAAGATGACATTCTACAAACGCAGATGAAGCCCCATCATAAAATGATTCATGCTCAGGAGACCAAAGCAGAAAATCTTTATAGCCCCTTGTTACATCTGGACGCTTCTTTGAGACGTGAATCCTGCTTGTCCAGGTCTCAAGACAACCCATTTTACGTTGCCTGATCAACAGCCAGGAATCTTTTTATGGTTTTGAACCACAGTGTTTAGCCCCTTAAGTGTCTTAACAAAAGGCTATTTGGTAGATTTAAAATAACGGTTGGCAATTGGTCAAAAGTGGAATTATAACACTTCTGATTTAATGAAGACGCGGCCTAATCCTTATGGACTAAAATTAGGCTCATGGGATGAAGACGGTTTCCTGCTAAAGTCTAGTATTCATTCATCTCTCATTTATTCCCCCAGTTTTGCATGATTGCTATATGACAGGCATCCATAGATCACTTGTTTTTAAAAATACTAATTAGCATTGGCAGTGTAAGACACTTTCACACTTTGGAGAATTTCCTTACATTTGGTATATCCAAAGAGAGTAAAATTTCCCAGTTGTTTTTTCTTTAATTGTACTAAGGTATTATTATACGTCCCAGAAGTTTAGGCAAATAATCATTTATTGATCCTGTAAAGTTATCTTTTGTTTATCAGCACAGGCCTCAAACTCAGACGTCTGAGTCAGTTCTTGTTGCGCCTCTCAATAGCAGTGTGGCTTCAGCCAAATTACTTAATGAACGCTGTCTTCTTAAGCTCAGGTTATCAAGACCTATGTCAAAAAGTAATCATGAGGGTTCAATGAAATCATCCTTACAAAACGCGAGCCCTCTGTCCACACGACATAGGCATTCAATCCATGACAAATTATTATCATATGCAGAAAGTCGAATACTTATTACATTATATGCAGGATATGTGTTGTATTACACATACACACGTAAAATTTTTACTTATTTGCAAATAAAAATGTTAGTTGCAAGGATCAACTCTCTGTCATCTATTTATTAAAGAGAGCAAAGAGTAAGTTGGTAGGTAGTAAGATGGCTTACCTCACTTTCCTATCTCATGAGAGGTGTAACAGTTTGGTTTCAAAGAAATAAGTAGAAGAGATGTTCAGTGTCCAGTGTTGTCTGAACCTTTAATACCACGAACCCCACATGGGATTTATTCTTTGCATATTTAAGATCCTTCAAACAGTGGTTATTTTTCTTTCTGCAGGCTTAAAATGTTTCTCTGTTTTTTTCTTTTTGAGACAAGGTCTCGCTGTCACCCAGGCTGGAGTGCAGTGGCACAATCCGGGTTCACTGCAGCCTCAACCTCCTGAGCTCAACCCATCCCCTTACCTCAGCCTCCCCAGTAGCTGGGGACTACAGGCCCAGACCACCATGCCTGGCTATTTTTTGGAGAGACTGAGTCTCACTATGTTACCCAGGCTTGTCTTGAACTCCTGGGCTCAAGCCATCTTCCTGCCTCAGCCTCCCAAAGTGCTGGGATTATAGGCATGAGCCACCGTGCCTGGCCAGCCTGAGGATTTCTGAGGATTTTTAAGTATTTCCAAAGTAAGCATATATGAATTTTTTTTATTAAAATTATATATGTATATATAACTATAAATATATATAAATGTTAATCAAAATTATAATATAAGAATATTCTAGATTACTATCTACATGGGTTCTACCATATAATATCAGTGCCTGCCATTTGCTTTTGTGTTTATAATCATGTTGTGCCAAGAAATAACAGTTAATTTTTGCAGCCTAAAGAGAAAAATATCAGAGGCAGATAATGAAGAAATCATGGGCTTGCTTCAAGTGAAGAACAAGTGACTATACAGAAAGTTCCACAAATATGAGCCATATCATGATTATATGGTAAGAAATGTTGAAAAGATTGACTCATTTTACATGCACACACACACACACTTGGTAAATACCTATGAGTATCATGTATAATTTTTCAAGTAATAATTGAATTTCATAAAAACATCATCATCCTAATAGTTATTTTCCTCAACTTGAATTGTATGAGTTAAATATGCATTTAACTTGTAAATACAAATATGTATGCATAGCTTTATGTTTGTATAATTTAGTAAGATTATAATAAAATAATTAAATTCAAAATCAGGGTCATTAAAACACCTTAGGAAACACTAACTTAAGGGAATCATCAACCATATGTGTGTTTGCAGTATGTGTGTGTGTATGTGTATATGTGTATATATATGTATACACACTTCTGTCTATATGTCTGAGGAAACATATAAGTACATATGTGTAATTATATCTTATTTTATACATGATTTTACAGTTTACATAGTGTTTTCACATCATGCTTTTTTACTTATTTTTCACTACAAGCCTATTAGACACAAAACTTATTCTACTTTCTTACAGGTAAAGTTACAAATGCTAACATTTTTTATATCATTTTCCCCAAGTTTAATAGTCATTAAAAGGCTGAGGCCTCAAACCAGGTCTGCTGAATTCAGGTAGAATTTCTCATCACATTACTAAAGATGCCTGGACTATTGTAATTATATGTTTTCAATTTTAAATCTATCAGATTAGTCTTCACTGAAGTTTTCATAATTTCATTTGCATTTTAAAAATGTATAGTGGTTCCCTATTTCCCACAACGCTGAACACAAACTACATGTTTTGTCTTCAAAGCTCACCAAAACTTTCCTCTACTCTCCGTAACTTCCCACTGTCTGGCCAGCAGACCCTCGCCAAGTATCCACGCTGCCCAGCCAGCTTATTCTCATTTTCTTGCCTTAGTTTTCTCTGGGTTCTTCCTGTCTACCTCAAATATTCTTCTTATTCTGCACCTATTCAAGCCTACTCTAGAGTAGAAAATTGGCTTCAACCATTGCATCCTATTCTCATCTGATTGGTAGTGCTAATGTGTGCAAATATTTGTAATTTAGCAAGTATTTATTTAAATAAAAGTACTGCTTCACAAAGTAATATATAACTGCACTTTCTGCAATTGTCTGTATTAAATTACCTTGTGCACTGTCTTCTTAAAATTGCTAGTACTTTAAAAATAAATATCAATGCTGCCCAATGGATCTGTAAATTCTGAGGCCCATGAAACCAGAATATTAGACCCCTATTTGTGGGTAGACAGTCAACATATTCAAATATTTTGCAATCATTACAACTTGCATTACCAACTTTCTTGATATATGAAAAAACATATTCAAATATTTTGCAATCATTACAACTTGCATTACCAACTTTCTTGATATATGAAAAAAATCACTAGTTAATTTTTCAATAAACATGATCCTTTTTGAAGCTAATTGCTGACAAATTATTGCAACATACAAGGTGCTAAGACAGGAAAAAATAAAGACATAGTTGTAGATTTACCATGCAATAAATAACAGGCCTCTAGAAAGAATGTTTGTGTCATAACTTCTCAAACATTAATGTGCTCCTTACCCCCAGGCCATGCTGATGGCACATGTATCCTGATTGAGTAGATCTGGGGGAGGGGAGGATTTGAGGCTACTTTTCTAACAGGCTGCGTTGTCTCGGAGGAGCAAGGATTTAGACTATCCTAAATGCCCTAGGGAGGCTGCTAAGCCTTTTCCCACACACAGTTTACAGACACCTGCCATAGAATTCCCCTGCTGAGTGGCCCGTGTCCTAGCAGGATCCACACAAATGCCTCAAGTACCCTTCAGGGACCTCCTACCTCCTGCTCCATTCTGAAGGGTTTACTACCCCTTGCTGCTTCTCTGAACGCACTTTGCTCATCAGCCAGCCCTCTCTTTAAAAGGAAGGAGTGATGTTGCACGTTGAAATGTTTGGGGAAAGGAGGATGTGTTGGTGATTTTTTGTTTTTTTCAGCTAACCCTGTCCTAAAGTGAGAATTCTGTTCCCCGCATGTGTCTCCGCACTATTGGATGAGACCATGGGAGCCGCTGCAAGTGCAAAATGAAGGTCTCCCCATCCCATCAAAGCATATTTTAGCACAACTAATAATAATAATAGCTTGTTAGGAACTAAAAAAAATAAGGAAAAATATTAAAAGTAACACAATCAGCAGGCAACCCACAGTTGCTTCAAGTGAAGAACAAGTGACTACACAGAAAGTTCCACAAATATGAGCCACATAATGATTATATGGTAAGAAATGTTGAAAAGATTGACTCATTTTACATGCAAACACGCACACACTTGGTAAATACCTATGAGTATCATGTATAATTTTTCAAGTAATAATTGAATTTCATAAAAACATCATCATCCTAATGGTTATTTTCGCAAAAAATGAAACAAAACAAAACAAAAAACGTGCCCTTAAAAACCAGGATAAACGTTTACGAAAAACAGAGGGCTTCTGTCTTTAGAAGGTGACCCTTGCACTCCCTTCCGTGCACAATTTTCTCTCTGCAACAACTCATGCTTTTTAAGCAACATCCTCAGGACAGCCTCTCAGTTACCAGTTTTCAGGAAATGATGGTCACATGGGCTGTATTCGTGAGCCGCTGTGAAGGGAAAAGGCTGTGGGATAAGCTGGGGAGGAGAGGAGGGGACACAGGACTCAGGGCCCAGGTGACAGGCGTGCAGCTTACAGGAAGCACATCAGGACACCCTTCAGAGTTTGAAGATGGGCAGTGACACCAACTCATTTGTGACCTGATAAAACCCTCTGGCTGCCATCAGGAGATGAACTGAGAGAGGGTCCTGAGTGCGGCCGATGTAGGAAGCCCAGTAGGGCAGCCCATGAGAGAGAGTGGACTGGGGGAGGGGAAATATGTGGATGGACTTGGACCCACTGAGTAGCTGGAACCAACAGGGTGTGGGAGTCACAGGAAGGACTTTATGTGCAAGCAAGAGAGAGAAGTGATTCAAGCAGTTGGATAGACTGAGATGCTAATTTCTCAAATGGGATTCACTTCAGGGCAAGGAGATTCAGGGGAGAAAAGAGTCTCATCTTAGCAGTGGGATCGTGAGGCACAGTGGGTATTGCAATTAGGCAGTTGGTATCAGGTCTGGAACTGAGAAGGAAGGGCAGGCAGCAAGTGAAGACCATGAAGTATTTCTAACATTTACTGCAACCTTGAATAAAGTACCTTCTGGCTCTTTCTATGCCTTATTCAAATTGTGATTACATAGCTAAGACTATACATTGAGACTGTCCTAAAAATTACTAACAACTTTTTTTTTTTTTTGAGACAGAGTCTCATTCTGTCGCCCAGGCTGGAGTACAGTGGTGTGATCTCAGCTCACTGTAACCTCCGCCTCCCGAGTTCAAGAGATTCTCCTGCCTCAGCCTCCTGAGTAGCTGGGATAACAGGCACCCACCACCGCACCCAGCTAATTTTTGTGTTTTTAGTAGAGACGTGGTTTCACCATGTTGGCCAGGCTGGTCTTGAACTCCTGAACTCAAGTGATCCACCCGCCTAGGGCTCCCAAAGTGCTGGGTTTATAGGCACGAGCCACTGTCTATTAACAACTTTTAAATAATAAAAAATTACTATTAGAACAGACCACGTCCTTGGCTAAGAAGTTAGACTTGCTCACAGGCATGACTGCTGCAAGTTGTTTTACAAGCACTTGAAATTTGATTTCAGAGAGTTAAATTCGCGCTTCACATTCTCCATCAACTTGTTCTATGGAAACAATCAGGTATTTCAAATTTGATACAGGTGATATGCCCCACTATGGTTTGAATGCATCTCCTCCAAAATTCAGTTTTCAATATGATAGTATTAAGAGATGGGGCATTTAAAAAGTGATCAGGTCATGAGAGCTCTTTCCTTGTGAACGGGATTAGGTGTCCCTGTTAAAGGGCTTTATGGAGCAGAGTCATGCCACTTTGTCCTTCTGCCTTCTGCCATGTGATGACACGGCATTCCTCTCTCCAGAGGGTGCAGCCTTTCCCAGACAGCCAAACCTGCTGGTGCCTTGATCTCGGACTTCCCAGCCTCCAGACAGTGAGAAATACATTTGTGTTCCTTATGAATTACCCAGTCTGTGGTATTCTGTTACAGTAACACAAAACGGACTAAGATACTCCCATCAAAAAATTCATGTTTTAAAGTAATAGTTAATGGGGGATAAAATATGTTTCAAAAATTTCTGTGCCATGTACCATAACATATCAGTATTGCCGATACTTTGTAAGTAAAATGTCATCACCATTTTCAATGTATTGAAAAATGGAACATCATGTAATTATAGCAAGAAGAAAAGATTGAAGGTTATGATCGCTTTATTAACTTTCCTTTCAAGCAATACGTCTAAGAAATTATTTTAGCACCATTTGAGCATCATGAGTTTTCGTGACATATTTTCAGAACACAAAGAAAATCTGTGTATCCTGTGAAGCGTCTGTCAATTTCAGCTTCCTGTTTGTCACCTGAATGTGAACAATGGTGTGAAACCATGACCACATATGCACATATATGTGTAGGAACTAAAGATGTGAATAGTTATTTTATACTAATGTCTATAATATGTTATAGAAACAGAATAGGATGCCTGAAAGAACATAGATTTAGATATAGCAAAGTCTGAGTTTGGTATTTGTCTGTTTGTTTATGACTTGGACAAGGTACATAAAGTATCCAAGCCTTTGCTTCCGCACCTGTAAAACACAAATCGCCATACCTCCTCAGCAGGGGTTCTTCAGCAGATGTACAGTTTACAAAGCAAAACATCTGGACCCTGTTAGGCCCATAGCAAATCGTCAGATTTGTTATTTTGTCATGAGAAATAATAATTTTCCTTCAGATATAATTGAAAAGAAAGCCTTCCTCAGGTTTTTAAATGAAGGTAAACTAAAAACTAAATAAACACGAAAGATTATTTTTACTTTTCATCATAATGTTCAGGACATTCACCATCAAATGTTTTCTCTGAACCCTGGATATCCCCTTATGCCTCTGTCAATAGAATTTAGGATGCACTCAAGCAAACACTGGGAGATGTGAAGCCTAATCCACAGTTGGCCAGGGGTTGACAGTGTCTCCTCAATCATATAGCATCTTGAGCTTACACTAACTAGTACGGATACACATACAATAAAGCACTGACCCCAATACTCAGAAAGTCATATACACAGTAGGTACAAATGGACACAGTTACAGAGAAATCTCTGCTTCAACATTATCGCCTTTATCAATACAATATCTGACATCATTGATCAAATACAAATTCCCTGTCATAGTGAAAAGTTTTTCTAATTGCATTACCTCATTTAATCGTGATAACACCCTATGAGGTAGATTCTGTTTTTTATTTATTACTTGTAAGAAAAATGGACATTAGAACATTATGCAAATCACCCAAATTCTGATGACCAGTAAATGGCTCTGTCAGGGGTCAGATCTCAGAGTAGCCGATGCCAAAGCCTGCCTTTCAGTTACTCCTCTGTGCTGTCTCTGGGCTACACCTGACATATTTCACCATATGCATATTTATCATTATTTTCAGTGTCCAACTATCAACACTCAATCCATCCATCAATCAGTTAGAAATACTTTTTCAAATATGATTCTGATAATGCAAAGACCACACTGAATTTGAGTATTAATGGGAATATTTCTGGGTCCTTTCTTTTTTCTTTGTTTTCTGTTTTCCTCCCTTATCTTTGATTTCCAGAATATTTTCTTAGAATAATTAGGCACCAAGCAACATCTTACATGACGTGTAGCCAACATCCAATATACCATTAATAGCACGCTGAAGGCTGAGATAGAAAATAACAGCAAGAAAGGAGGTGAAGCACAGAGCCACCTCTCCACTCATGGAGATATAACTGGTCACACTGCTTTTCTTCACTATGTGTCGATGGTGCGATGTCTGGTGTTTCCAAGGAGCAAATACCAGCGACAGAAGTATTCTTCCATTTGTTTGAAAGGATAAAGAAAAGTGTGTCTGAAAATGAATGTCCATAGAGGGAACTAATGACTTGGCTTTTGCAGACACTAAAGTAAACTTAAAAACAACAACCAACAACAAAACAAAACACATAAAAAAAAAATCCCACCAGCTCTGAAATGGAAAATTGAGGATAATAGGATTGAGCAAGAAGTATCTTTAGATGTTCTAAATCTCTTGAAAATATCTAGCACATCATAACCCAAGAAAGAAAAAAAAGCATTTATGAATTTGAAACAGACAAAAACACTATGAAAAAGAAGTAGCAGAATAGGGTTGGCAAATAAACAGCTAATTATTATAGTGAAAGGCTCTGGTTTGGCAAATAAAGCCTCTAGAACGTTTACTCAGGGGTGAATTGGCTGCTCAGCCAAAGCTGTATAAGCAACTGACTTTTACCCATCTACTTTCAGAGTGTTGTTCAAAAGACAGAGGTACAAACATTTTTAAATAGTCTTTTTTTTAGAAATATAAACAAAGTTTTATTCAATAAAAAGCAAATTCCTAGAGAAAAAAAGCTGGAGGAACATAAAGTGACACAGCTGTGGGTCATATAAAACTCTAATTCGGATACTAACCGCCACTGTCCTATGGAACCCAAGAGTCCTAGGCTCACCGAGCATTTAATCAATCTCATATCCTAAGAACTTACAGAAGGATTTTATGCACGTTCTTTGTGGCTGATTTCCATGGGAATCTGCATTTTGGAGCCTATCCTCATCCTTCCTGCTAAGTGGGCTTATTGAGCATGCTCTGTTAAACTAGTCAAGCCCAGGAGCACATGTTGTTTCTGATAATGAACAAGTGACTTAACCTATTTCAGCTTTAGTTTTACCATCTGCAAAATGAGAATAAAAACGATAGCAAAAACTAGGAAATAATGAGCGTTGACAAAGATGTGATAAAATTGAAATCCTTGCATATTGTTAATAGGACTGTAAAACGATACAGCCGCTGTTGATGACCTATGGTTTTTCCTCAAAAAATTAAAAATTGAATTACCATATGATGCAGAAATTGCACTTCTGGCTAAATACCCAAAAGAATGAAAAACTTGTACACTTAAGTCCCTAGGAGCATTATTCACAATAGCTAAACTAGGGAAACAACCCAAGTGACTGCCAAGAGATGAACAGATAAACAAAATGCAGCCTCTACATACAGCGGGTTATTACTCAGTCTTAAAAAGGAAGGGAATTCTGACACACCACATGCTACAACATGATGATCTTGAAGACACTATGCGAAGCGAAGTCATAAAAAGACAAATACTACATGATTCTACTTATGTGAAGTGCCTAGAGCAGTTGAATTCAGAGAGACAAAGTAAAACGATGGCTTGCAGGGGCTGGAGGAGGAGGAATGGGGACTTGTTTAACATGTACAGAGTTTCAGTTTTGCAAGTTAGAATAGTCTCAGAGATGGACAGTGGTGATGATTATACAACCTTGTTAATGTACTTAACACCACTGAACTGTACACTTAAAAATGAAAAGTAATAACTATATGCCACAGATGCAAGGTCATTAGGATAAAGTTAGATAGGGAACATTAAGTCTTTCTGCACAATAGTCAATCAACACTTCTCAATTTTCATCCTCTTTCATTTATAGGTGAAGAAATGAAGCAGCAAGCACAGCTCAAGCTGCCTCTTAGAGGACACAGGTTACAGAATACATTTTCAACAAAATGAACTTTGAAGGCCTGATACATTCTCAAAACACTGCTATCTGAGGTTTGGCTACATATTAATGACATGATTTCTATTTGTGTACCTGCCCAAATCTCATGTTGAATTGGAGAGGCCTGGTGGGAGGTGATTGGATCATGAAGGCGGCTGTTCTCATGATAGTGAATGAGTTCTCAGGAGATCTGATGGTTTGAAAGCCTGTGGTATTTTCCCCCAGCTCTCTCTCTCCTGCTGCCACGTGAAGAAGGGACTTGCTTCCCCTTCACTTTCTGCCATGATTGTAAGTTTCCTGAGGCCTCCCAGCCATGCTTCCTGTACAGCCTACAGAACTGTGCGTCAATTAGGCCTCTTTTCTTCATAAATTACCCAGTCTCAGGTAGTTATTTCTAGCAGTGTGAGAATGGATTAATACAATTAATAAGAATAGTAAACACAGAAAATAAAGAAGAAACAAACATATGATTGTTTCCAAACATGTGATTGGAAGATTGATAAGAATGGTGACTACAGTAAACAAACTAGCTGCTGAGAATAAAAACAACCCCTGCATTTTCTCACAGTTGGCCATTACAAATCCTTACACGGTTTTGCAAGAAATGCTTTATTGGTTCTTTCCGAAAATGTGATTCTGATTATTTAGAAATAACCAGCATGAGGTTAAGCAAATTCCAACTTAAAATCTCAATAAAGTAGGTATTAAAGACAAATTAGGGGCTTACTTTCAGAATCAAGGACCAAAAATCTTTTTTTTTTTCTTTTATACCCAGGGTATAAGCAATGTGGAAGGGAGAAAATTAGAGAACAAAACTTTGAAAACAAGTGTATTGCATGTGCACTGGAAAACATGGCTGGAGGAGTTTGCCCATGCTTCCTTCTCCAGTGGGTCAGGCTAACTTTTTACTTAATGGGAAAAGTAAACAAACAAACAGATGTACCTGGACTAGAACCTTCACAGGCACATCTAAAGAGGAAATAGACCTGGAAATCCTCATTTCATAAATAAGCAAATAATGTGTCTATCATTAAATTTCAAAAAGAAAAATATATAAAAAGAAAGATATATAGTGATAGCTAAATGACAGATGATAGATTAGATAGAGAGATAAGAACATACATAGAGAGGAAGACAGGAATACGATAGATAGATAGATAGATAGATAGATAGATAGATAGATAGATAGATAGATAGATGACAGATAGATATAGATAGATAGGTCAGTAGATTAGGTAGGTGGGTAGATAGATAGACAATAGAAAGATACATAGATAAATTGATAGATAAATAGGTCAAAAGAAAGACAGAAAGGTAGATGGATAGATTGCTAAATCAGTAGAGGGATGATAGTAAGATAAATACACAGATGTATAGATATATAGATAGAAAAATGATAGCCAATAGGAATATAGGTAAATAGAGAGAGATAGGAAGATGATAGGAAGATAGATACATAGATGGATAGATATATAAATAGGAAAATGATAGATGATAGACACATAGATAGATACATAGGTAGGTAGATCAATAGGAAGATAGAAAGATAGGAAGGTGATAGGAAGATAGACGGATAGATAAAAAATGATAGATCGATTGATCAATCAATAGATTGATTGACAGGAAGACAGAGAGAGAGAGAAAGATGATAGATAGTAGATAGCCTACAAAGCATCTGATAAGTATTTCCTCAAAATATGAAAGGAAAACTAGGAGTAAACTAAAATGCACTGATAAATCAAAAGTATTAACAAAGCTGAGAAACTAGATTCCCTAGTGATAAAACACAAGTAGCAGAAACTATAAAAGCTGGCTCATTATAAATGAAAATGAGTGAAGAGTGTAGTTTCTACAGCTTAGAGGTTATCACCCACTAAGCCAGCCAGAGTCTTTCTCCGAGCACTAAATAAACTATAAACACATTGGCAAATGACTGCTCAGTCATTTAAATTAAAAATTAATAATAATGGGCCAACTTTCCAACCATATTTCTGAAGGTTACAGAAAAATCGTCTATTGGCAATTACAGAAATTGCCAAAGGACAATTCAAAGGAGCGCGGGCCTGTTGATGTCTGTCCCTGCTTCCAAGGGCTTCTGGCTGTAGCATCCTGTGCAATTCTCTTGGTGCTTAAACTCTGTTTCGTTAACTTTTCTACTACAACAGCTAAGGAAATGAAGCATTTCAATATCCAACCTCCAGTAATTATTTAAAACAGATTTAGATTCATTCAAATAAACGACTCCATGAAAATCTCATATTTTCGGCTCTATTTGAAGCTCAACATGATCAGAGAATGAGAAGTCACACATATGAAGATACAGGGAATCAGTGACAGAACTAAAATCAGAACTCCCTTCTTGCTGACTTTTCCATCACGCATTTGAACAGACCCTGCAGCCAACAAGAATTCATTATGCACGCAGGTAAAATGAATTGACTAAATGTATTTTGAAGTAGACTCTGGGGGTCCTTTAATTCTTGAGTAATCTTGTGATATTTTGTCTTAATTTCTGAGGAATTTCAAATACAGACAGACAAGAATAATAGCTTTAGTAAAACAATAATTACCTGTTTTAAAAACACAGGACACAATCATATTTGTCAAATGGCTCTGCAGATTCCAAACTGACTGAAGTCTGCTCATAAAGGAGATTACCAATTCTGATAATTGTATGGTAATGGAAACTCCAGGGAGAACAGAAAACTGAGCTACACAGAAAATTAGAAACTCTTATTTAAGCTCATTTCTCCACAATTCTTCTGGCCTCAAAAATGCATGGAATGAAGTGTCAGAGTTATTAACAGTTAATATGAAATTATTACTTGTAGTGTCTTTGGTCAGGCTAAGTAGGAGCTTCTAGTTAAGACAAGTTGATGGGTGTAATTAAGTTGCTAATAAAGAGGTACAGACTGATGAAAATCCACAAAGGCTTTAAGAGGTTAATTAATTTATCATTCCTCCTTCAACCTCATCTCTTTTGCTCAGCCTGTGCCAGGTGCTAAACCTGGGGCCTGGCACAGAACAGGAGGTCAACACAATCAGTCTGCAGAACGAATGGCCCCCATGTACACACCTCTTGACCTGTCTGAGAGCGTCAGCCAACAAGGTGCATGGCAATGTTATTCCCAGGCCCCACACGTGAGACAGGAGATACCATGATACTCTGTCTCTTATCGTGACATTTTTCCACCATTTCCACCATGTAGAAGTCATTACCAGGTGCTCTCAGTTCCTCTGTGCCTCAAATGCCCATCCTTTGACCTCGGTGCCTCCCCGCACTCCAAGCGTAGCCATCTCATCATAGTCTACTGCGGCTTCCTCACAGGCTCATGCTTCTTTCAAGTTGGAGAAGAGTATGTTGGTTTACTGAAGCAAGTCCCATTTCACAAGCAGAAACATCAAATGATTTTCTCCAGGTCCACGAAGACATTTAACAGTAAATTGAGAATCAGAATTTAAACCCCAGCACTCCTGATCCAAAGTGAGCTCAACTCTAATGTCACCATCCTTCTCACCATATTAATGTCTAATATATAATATATAAATATATAACATTGATCAACATTCTTCAATTAACATATAATAAAAATTTATATTCACTAACTGGATTGTATATGAAATATACTATAATAAACGAGTGGTTTTAATAATTACAGTTTATATCAAATTTTAATGTTGAATAATAATAATTTTACAACTTTATGGTTTCTATCCTTGGTTCCATGTGCTGTAACTACCTAATTTATCTTACTGAATTCTCATACTAACAATATGAGTCAATATTGTTACCTTCCATTTTCAGGGGTCACTGTTGTCCAGAAATATTAGATGGTTTATCCAGAGTTCATTTAGTAAGGGGTAGAGCCAGACTCTAATCCAAATGTCCAACGCTGAAGTGTATGTTCCTTCCCTATAGCACAATGGCTTTTTGTTGAAAAAATATTTTATGGTTTCCCTTTTCCTTTATATTTCTATCCAAAAGGGAAATCTCACTGCATGTGTCACTAATGCCTCAAATATTTCAGATTTTTCAAAATGGCTTGAACAGAGGTCCAAACGCTGTCTCAGGTAGTTTTCACCATTTCTTTCTGTGGTAATTTTCTTCTTGTCAGTTCTAAAAAATGTGAAAACTTTCTTCATAGATTTGCTCAGTGTTCTTTTTTCTTTTTGCTTTTTGCTTTATGTTCAATCCCACAGGCTTCAAAGAATATGTCACTTTTCCACCTAACATAATTTACTACTCACTTTTTGTAGAAAACCATGACTTTTATAGACCCTCCAAGACTCAGGGCTTCTAACAAAAAATCCCCACACTTCACATCATGGAAACTAAGGAAAAGTCTGTTGCATTCTAAATCCCATTAATGATACAATATTAATAAATAAACACGTGTTGTATGTGTATTAGGCCATTCTTGCATTGCTATAAAGATATATCTAGACTGGGTAATTTATAAAGACATTTAGGTGGCTCACGTTTCTGCAGGCTGTACAGGAAACAAGGTGCTGGCATTTGCTTGGGTTCTGGGGAGGCCTTAGGAATCTTTCAATCATGGCAGAAGGCCAAGGGGGAGCAGGCGTCTCACACGGCCAGAACAGGAGTAAGACAGAGTTGAGGGGGAAGTGCCACACACTTTTAAATGACCAGATCTTGTGAGAACTCACTATCATGAAGATAGCACTAAGTTGTGAGGGGTCCACCTCCGTGATCCAAACATCTCCCATCAGACATTACCCCCAGCATCAGAGAGTAAAATTCAACATGAGATTTGGGGACGGATAAATATCCAAACTATATCATTTCTCCCCTGACCCCTCCCAATTCTCATATCCTTCTCATATTGCAAAATAAAATCATGTCTTCCCAACAGAAGCCCAAAGTCATAACTCATTCCAGTATTAAGTCTCATCTGAGACAAGGCAAGTCCCTTCCACTTACGAACTTGAAAAATCAAAAATAAGTTTGTAACTTCCAAGATACAATGGAGATATAGGTATTGGGCAAACTTTCCCATTCCAATAGGGAGAAATTGGCTGAGAAAAAGGGGCTGGTCTGGGCACAGGGGCTCACACCTGTAATCCCAGCACGTTGGAAGGCCATGGCAGGTGGATCACAAGGTCGATCACAAGGTGGATCACAGCTCGAGACCAGCCTGGCCAACATGGCGAACACTCTGTCTCTACTAAAAATACAAAAATTAGCCGGGCATGGTGGTGGATACCTGTAATCCCAGCTACTCGGGAGGCTGAGGCAGGAGAATCGCTTAAAACTGGAAGGTGGAGGTTGCAGTGAGCCAAGATCACACCACTGCACTCCAGCGTGGGCAACAGAGCCAGACTCTGCCTAGAAAAAAAAAAAAAAAAAAAAAAGGAAGAAAGAAAGAAAGGGGTTACATGCCCCATTCAAGTTTGACACCCAGCAGGGCAGTCAGTCAATCTGAAAGCTCCAAAATAACCTCATTTGACTCTGTCTTACATCCAGGGCTCATCACTACAAGGGCTGGTGTCCCAAGGCCTTGGGCAGCTTCGCCTCTGTGGTTTTGCAGGGAGCAGCCTCCGGGGCTGCTCTCAGGAGCTGGAGTTGAGTACCTGTGGCTTTTTCATGCTGAGGGGGCAAACTGCTTGTAGATCCACCATTCTCAGGGTCTGGAGGGCAGTGATCCCTCCTCACACCTCCACTAAGCAGTGCCCCATTGGAGACTCTGTGTGAGGTTTCAACCCCACATTTCCCTTGGCACTGCCCTAGTAGAGGTTCTCTGTGAGCGCTTTGCACCTGCAACAGGCTTCTGCCTGGATGCCCAGGCTTTTTCATACATACTCCAAAATCTAGGTGGAGGCTATTAAGCATTCTTCATTCTTGCATTCTGTACACCTACAGGCTTAACACCACATGGAAGCTGTCAAGGCGTATGGCTTGCACCCTTTGGAGCAGTGGCCTGAGCTGTACCTGGGCACTTTTGATTCAAAGATGGAGCCAAAGCAGCAAGGATGTGGAAAGCAGTGTCCTGAGGATGCACAGGGCAGTAGGGCCCTGGGCCTGGCCCATGAAACCATCTTCTCCTCCTAGGATTCAGGGTCTGTGATGGGAGGGTCTGCCATGAAGTTCTCTGAAATACCTTCAAGGCCTTTTCCCCATTGTTTTGGAATATTAGCACTTGGCTCCCTTTCAGTCATGCAAATTTCTCTAACAAGTAGCTGCTCCACAGCCTTCTTGAATTCCTCTTCTGAAAAAGCTTTTTTCTTCCTCTGCCATGCAGCCAGGCTGCAAATTTTTTAAACTTTGGTGCATTGCTTCCTGTTTAAATATAAATTTCAACTTTAAGTCATTTATTTGCTCCCATATTTGAACATAGGCTGTATAAAGCAGGCAGACCACATCTGGAATGCTTTGCTGCTTCAGAATTTCTTCCACCAGATACCCTAACTCATTACTCTGAAGTTCAAAGTTCCACAGATCCCTAGGGAAGGGGCGCAATGCAGCCAAGCTCTTTGCTAACATATAACACACCTGACCTTTGCTCCTATTCCCAGTGAGTTTCTCATTTCCATCTGAGACCCCATCAGCCTGGTCTTCGTTGTTTGTATCACCATTAGCATTTTTGTCACAATTATTTACCCAGTCTCTAAGAAGTTACAAACTTTCCTTTATCACCCTTTCTTATGCTGAGGCTTCCAAACCCTCTCAACCTCTGTCTGCTACCCAGTTCCAAAGCTGCTTCAACATTTCCAGGTATCTTGATAGCAAGGCCCCACTCCTTGGTACCAATTTTCTGTATTAGGCAATTCTTGCATTGCTATAAAGCGATACCCAAGACTGGGTAATTTATAAGAAAACGAGGTTTAATTGGCTTATGGTTCTGTGGGCTTTATAGGAAGCATGGTGCTGGCATCTGTTCAGTTTCTGGGGAGGCCTGAGGGAGCTTTTAATCATGGCAGAAGGCCAAGGGGGAATAAGTATGTCACACTGTCACATGGCCAGAGCAGGAGCAAGAGGTGGGTGGGGATGCCACACACCCAGATCTCAAAACACTCATTATCATGAAGATAGCACAAAGCCATGAAGGATCCACCCCCATGATCCAAACACCTCTTTCCAGGCCCACCTCCAGCTTTGGGAATTACAATTCAACACGAGATTTGGGCAGGGACAAATATCTAAATCTAAACTATATTAGTATGTATATAATTTCATGCTGAAAGGATCATTAAAATGTAAGTGGGAGTTGAACAGTGAGAACACATGGATACAGGGAGGGGAGCATCACACACCAGGGCCCATCAGGGGGTGGGGAGCAAGAAGAGGGAAAGCATTAGGGCTTAAAACCTAGATGGCAAGTTGACAGATGCAGCAAACCACCATGGCACATGTATGCCTATGTAACAAATCTGCACGTTCTGCACATGTATCCCAGAACTTAAAGTAAGATAAAAAATAAAATAATAAAATGTATGTCTGACATACATTTTTAAAAATAAAACTCAAGCCATATGCACAACAGCGATTTTCAACCTGAAGTGATTTATTTCTCACATGATTTTCAGATTTAAAAATAAATGCAATATCCGTTTTCCATTTGAATGGATAAGGCTTTTTGGAAAATGTGAGCAGAAAAACTCCCATTCATCGACACCATTACAGCCACCGATTCACCTGACATCAAAACAACCTAAATGCAGACATTCCATCTGAACTCTACTCCATGGATTCACTGCAAATATGCCATTTCAGATATTAATAATCTGGTCACCAAACCTGTCCAGTTATGAAGGCAGCATCTATCTCAGAACAGTGCACCATGTGCACAAAATTGAAACTCCTGTGCCCCTCGGTTGATCTCTACTGTTTTACTCCCCATAACACCTGGAAGCAACCATTCCAGTAAATGAAATGCCCGTGTATAATCCACTGGTCTATTAACAGAAAACAGGCACAGTAAATGATTTTCTGGATAATGCATTCCATACAATGCTCATATAAGTTATTTTTAGAAGAAAATCAATGGTACCTCGAAAGGTTCAAGAGTAAGAGTGAATGGTAGAGAGTCTCGAGTCTCAGGGCATCTGAGATCACTTCTTCCAGAGTCCATGTCTGCACAAATTCAAACTATTACAATTAGAGGCTGAAAGTTTTGTTTCCAAGCTTTTACATGGAAGAGTCCAATTAATGATTTTCTCTATTAACCTGACCAAACTAGGAGTATGGAGCCGAAGAATATATCAAACCAATCCACAAAACAAATGCTCTGAACTAGAATCAACAACGAAGATTTTAACAATGATCACCCTCTAAAAAAGCATAGCTAAGAACAAGCTTCAGATTTTTTTTTTAAATCAGAGAATAAATCAATATGCCAAGGATGTGCTATTTTAAAGAATATTATGTTAATATGAGCCAGAAAATGTTCCACCAAGCTTGTCATGTCATGGTCAAAATACTTTGAAGAGCACAATTCTTGGCGTAGGTGTATATGTGCATGTGTGCCTGGGTTTCCAGCCCAAATTAAAGAGCTGTTGGAACACCCTCGGATGTTTCATTTGTGGGCCTCCTTTTAATAGTGTCCCGATTTTAATTAGCACTAGGGAAGCAGGTGTGGCAGAGAAACGATGCCAAGAATCGGAACTTTACATCTCCACTTGTAGTGAAGGCATAGGATCCTTCCATTTCAATACGTAGCATCGTATTGGTTAGCACAGCTTGCCGAATATCGGAATACTTGTATATGTATATATATACACATAGGTGTATGTGTGGTGCCCAGTTTTCAGTATTAATGGGAACATAAACATCGTGCTAATTCTGAGTAATGCAAAACCCAGTATTTGTCTTCAAGTGTCAGACAATATTAAGAATAGACGAAATTGGTTGTGAAAAATCTCCCCAGTCAACTCTTCTCCTAATGAAAACTTAAATCATAAAATCAATTTTTTCCACTCTTTTTTGTAAAAATGAAATGCAACTCTCACAAATTCCCAATGCTATTTCTTCAAGTTTGTTAAAATGATGCTAAAGTTCTTGAATAAATACAAAATTCCTATCATCTCTGATGAAAATTTTGCAAATAGAGTGAGGAAAAGGACTTGACTGCATTCGATATGAAAACGTATTATTGTTATTTCAATTAAAGCACTATGGACGTGGCATAGGAAATCATGCACGTAAACAGAAAGAACAGAATGTCCAGAAATAGATATCCACCTACCAGATGATTTAATACAGAAAGTAGCTGGAATTTTAAATCAGTGAAAAAAAAATTAGTGGGGAAAATAATTGCCCAGCAAAGTATTTAATAAATGACACTCAGATAACTGGGTAGCCATCTGAGAGGGTGACATCTTAAAATAGGATCAAACTGAGATCAACACAGATTCACTCTAGAATATGAAGCAAATACTAATGTGTATAAATGAAGCCACAGATTAGAAAATTAATAGCTTAATATATAAGTGAAATCATTCAAATTTTAGAAAAATAGATCAATTTTAACAGAAAATAGAGAGGACTTTTCTGGGCCACAGTTCACAAAGATTAAGATGTTTCCATTCATAGACTATAAAACACATTTGCAATACAGATGACTGACAAGTGGCTAATAAATTATTGTACAAAGAACTTTCAATAAAATTGAATAAGACCAAAGAAAAGTGGGAAAATCATGAGAACATGAACTTAAAAACAAATAAAATATAATAGTCAAGAAATTACCAAAAAAAAAAAAAATTCTCTACTGAGTAATGATCAAATGAATGAAAATGGAAACAATGAGTGATTTTTTTGGTTTCATTTTGACTGTCAGATGTGCAAGAATTAAAAAGATTGGCAATTATGATTTTTTTATTGCAACATAAATTATTCCACACATAGAGGCCCCAGACAGCACCCATTTACTCCAACACGATTTCTGAAGGTCTGGCATGGGCGTGGCCTCACCCTGAGGGTGGCAGCAGGCTGCTTTCTCACCTGGAGGCACGGGAAGAATCCACTTGGAAGCTCACTCAGGTGGTGATGGAAATACGTTTCTTGCATTTGCACAGCTGAATGTTTCCTGACTGGCTGTGGGCTCTGAGCACCCGGAGGCCCTGTGTTTCATGTCCTGTGTCCTTCTTCATCTTCCAAGCCAGCCACAAAGGCTCTCCCTCACATCCAGTCTCTCTCAGGCCTTCAGTCTCTGACCAGTAAGAACCCTGCCCCTAGAAGAGCCCATCTGGTGAGGTTCCACAGTCTGAGCTCATTCTCTCTTTCTGAAGAGCATGCCAACAACATAACCTAATCACAGGAGGAGGGCCCACTGCACCTCCAGGTCCACAGGGAGCAGTCTACCCAGGGCGTCCGTCATCCAGCCCCCTCTTAGAATGCTACCTTCACCATACTCCTCAAACACAGAAGCTTCCGGAAGCAAGCTGTCACACCTGGAGTGCAGCAGCCTATTCGGATTACCTGAAACTCAGTTTGACAAGATAACCCAATATGTCACCTGTTCATTTCCTGTATTTCACTTTCAAGAAATTTTATCCTGGGGCAATAAGTGGAAGCAAGTGCAAAGATGTTTCAGAATGAATACACATGTCTGCATTTTATCTCATAGTTAGAAATGACATAACTGGTCAATGAAATTGCAATAAAGATACAAATAAATATTTTAAAATAGAATTTTTGGCATTTTATTACAATTTTTGGATATAAAATAATGTTTATGCAATATCATGGAAAGTGTGATATCATTCAATTGATATAAAGACAGATTATAGATATAATAGATATGTTTACCGATATGGTTTGTATCTGTGTCCCCACTCTAATCTCACATTAAATTGTAACTCTCAGTATTGGAGGTGGGGCCTGGAGGGAGGTGATTGGATCATGGGGCCGGATTTCTCATGAATGGCTTAGCATCAACCTCTTGGTGCTGTCCTCATAATAGTGAGTGAGTTCTTGCAAGATCCGGTTGTTTACAAGTGTGTAACACCTCCCCTCTCGCTCTCTCTTGCTCCTACTTTTGCCAGGCGATGTGCCTGATCCCCCTTTACTCTCTGCCATGATTGGAAGCTTCCTGAGGCCTCCCCAGAAGCAGATGCTGCCATACTTCCTGTCCAGCCTGTGAAACTGAGCCAATGAAACCTCCTTTCTTTACAGCCTCAAGTATTTTTTTCTTTTACTTTTTTTTTTTTTTTTTTTTTTTTTTTTTTTATAGACAGAGTCTCGCTCTGTCACCGAGGCTGGAGTGGAGTGCAATGGCGTGATCTCGGCTCACCACAACCTCCTCCACCTCCTGAGTTCAAGTGATTCTCCTGCCTCAGCCTCCCGAGTAGCTGGGATTACAGGCATGTGCCACCACACCTGGCTAATTTTGTATTTTTAGTAGAGACAGGGTTTTCCCATGTTGGTCAGGCTGGTCTCCAACTCTCAACCTCAGCTGATCTGTCCACCCAGGCCTCCAAAAGTGCTGGGATCACAGGCACGAGCCACCACGCCAGGCCAGTCTCATGTATTTCTTTACAGCAAGAACAGCCTAATACATTTATAGAGGTATGTTAAAAACCTAATAGATTTACATCAGTTTTGTGGGTTGCAGTTTATTTATTTTTTGTCCCTTCCTTTTATATTTCTGGACTATGTAAATGTATTTTAACCTGCAGACACATTAAGAAAGAAATACATTGGCCAGGCGTGGTGGCTCACGCCTGTAATCCCAGCATTTTGGGAAGCTGAGGCGGGCGGATCACGAGGTCAGGAGATCGAGACTACCCTGGCTAACACAGTAAAATCCTGTCTCTAATAAAAATACAAAAAAATCAAAATAAAATTAAAAAAAAAAATAGCCAGGCATGGTGGCGGGCACCTGCAGTCCCACCGACTTGGGAGGTTGAGGCAGGAGAATGGTGTGAACCTGGGAGGCAGAGCTGGCAGTGAGCCGAGATTGTGCCACTGCACTCCAGCCTGGGCAACAGAACAAGACTCCATCTCAAAAAGAAAAAAGAAAAAAAAAAAAAAAAAAAGAGGAAATACATTGTCATTGTTTATTTTTAAAAGTTTGTGTCTGTATTCTTTTGCCGGGGCTGCCATAACACCACACCACGTAACAACAGAAATGCATTTTCTGACAGTCGTGGAGGCCAGAAGTCCCACAGCAGGTGTCTGCAGGGTTGGTTCTGCCTGAGCCTATCTCCTTGGTGTGTAGACGTCGTCTTCTCGTTGTGTCCCCGCATGGTCGCCCCTCTGTGCGCCTCCGACTCTGCAGGCTGATTTCCTCTTCGTATGAGGACGCACATTGGATTAGGGTTCACCCTAATGACTTTAACTCGATCACCTCTGTAAAGACCCTCTCTCCAAATAAGTCCCGTTCTAAGGTACTGGCAGTTAGGACTCTAACATACGTTTTTTGAGGGGACTCAATTGAACCCATGACACCAGGTAGCAAGTGGAACCTCCAGACTGTCTATCTCTGGTGCCACTGCCCAGTCACAGGGCTCTGTGGCTCTGCTATGCCAGAGATGCTCCAGTTGCTGGAAGATATTCCCCTAGCTGCTCTTACTATTTTTAAAACTTGAAGACCGTACCACCGCTGGCCTAATTTCAAGCTGTTTCCTCCCAGCAACACTGTTTATGTTAGAAACCTCATGAAAGAAAGGACTGGTGAGATGGTTGAGCCACACTCATTTCTCCATAAATTCATATTGATGACAATTGTGACCCAGGCTTTGCGCAAAATGCTGGAGATCCGAAGATACAGCAGAATCTCTGCCTTTTCTTTAAGAAGCATGTTGTCTCATATGGGTATATGATTTTTTAGATTGAGGGTACATGTGCCTTTTGTTACGTGGAAATAGTACATAATGGAGGAGATTGGGCTTCTAGTGTACTCATCACCTGAGTAGCGAACATTGTATCCAACAGGCAACCCTCAACCCCGGCTCACCATCCTTCCTCCCTCCCTGTTTTTGGAGTCCTAAGTGTCGCTTCTTTCCATCCTATATCCATGTGTGCCCAGGTATGTGTGTTAAACCCATGCACATTAGGTACCTGCATCTCTGGTGTTTTTGTGAAAGCAGAGACTCCAGACTTCCTGGAGCCTGCCAAATCAGAATTGCGCAGGGCTGGGAGTCAGGAATTCATTTTTTAAACTTTGCAAGGTAAGAACCACTGGTCAAGGAGAACTGGACAGCTACACAAATATGAAACTAAAGTAAGAAATGCCAAGACATGGACAAAAGGCCACAGTGGGTACCTAGGCACCCCAAGACACAGCAGACTGCCTGGGAGCTGAGCCCTGAAATGAGAAGATGAGAAGCAACTCCTTACCTTGACAACAGTGCATCAAAGGTGGAAAAACAGGCAAAGCGCACACTGTCTGCATCCACGTGGTCTACGTGGACATAAACACCTGCCTTCCAGCCTCAGGGCAAAGCATTCATTCTCCCTGCGATGGTCTCTGGGCAGGAGCCCCATCCTGGCTGGCAGGTCCAGCCACCTCCAGCACGTAGTAGTCACTTCCTTTGAATTGTTCGCTTGTTTTTCCTGTCTCAGCTACCTCCACTTTAAGAATTTAGAAAGCCAACTTCCCCAGGAGCCTGAGGCTTACACCTGCATGCCCATCGGGGTCTTACCCACTGCAGCCCCCATCCAGGCTTGCCTATACATTTTCCTCCACAGCTGCTCTTCTTTCTGCCAGGGACTGACATTTCCAAACTGTCAGTTTCACAGGTAGAGGCTGCTGCTGTGCCTCTTCGATGAAAGACCATAACCTATCCTTCAGTGTCAGCTGGTATCTTAAACTGCACACAGGGGCTGCACTATCTTTACTCCTCTTTGCCTTCTACTGATTTAGGAGCTGTCGTTTTCAAAGTTCCTCCTGCTGGAGTGGAAACTTCTGGGCTGACTTTTTCATCTCCACTTCCCATTTGCCTCTGTTTGCCTTATCCTCACACGCTCTCTTTGTTTGCTTTTTGAAATATTTTGAGTATTCAATGTCAGGTGTATTTCTCCATGTGAAACACATTAAACTCCATTATAGCAGTTTTTAAATGTGTGAGATATATAGTTGATCTCTATTAGCCACTCTTATGCACAGGACCCTTGATTATTTTATGAAATATTATTACTTTGCATATTTTGTACGGTTCCTTGTGCAGAAAGGTCCAGGTCTTCATATCACTACTACTATTATACAAAATTACCCTTTCTGCACATTTCCACTGACTACAATACTGCTTTTAGTATTAACCACATTTCACACAGTTAGAATATGTGAAGTTTTGGGATGCTCAGTGTGTGCTAAACATGGACAGAGGAAATGCATTCTGTAATTGAATGAATAAACATGCTGGGTTTTAGCACACGGTAGAGGAAAATTATATGTCCTCAGTAAAATGCCTGACATACGATTTGCAAACTACAGAGAATCAAACTGATATTGGTGGCATTGGACTCTGCATTTCAGTCTGATTTTGGAAGATTACTTTGATCCGGGGTTGGCAGACTATGGCCTGTAGGTCAAAACCAGCCTGCAGCCTGTTTTGCTACAGCTCGCAAGATAACAATGGCTCTTACATCGTTTTCTTAATTGTGAAACATTTACAGACAAAGAATATGCCATCGAGACTGCAGATGACCCCCAAAGACTGAAGGTCTACCTGGCCCTTTACAGGAAAAGAGAATCAATGTCTGATTTCAGCTACTATGAACAAGAAGGGAAATGTGTTACCAGCTTAGTTACCTAAACATTGCTGACTTGCTGTTCAACAACACTTCGCTTGACAGCCAACCAACAGGTTTACACCAAAAACCTCCCTGGGTGCAAACATGTCTGACTGCATGAGAATTCCTTTTTGGTTGGGCTCCTGTTCTTACCTGGCAGTATGATAAAGGTTTCATGCCAACATTTGCGTTTAATCTTTCAAACCAGGTGGGGGAGCACCTTTACGCCCATTTGCAAATAAAGAAGTTCAGTGAAGTCACTTGCCCTGTCCAGGGTCACGCAGCCAGAAAATGCTGGGGATGGGAGGAACCCATCACTCAATTGTGGGAGCCTGACTGTACCACTGCACAGTGCTGTACCCAAGCACTCCTTTCGAATCCCGCAAGAATGTATGAGGTAGATTTAAGCAAGGGCAAATGGGATAAACCTCATTTCACAACATGCTTGATGGGAGTTGGCCAGTTTGAGCTATATGGACTGTGTGGATTCACATTCTGATAATTTACAGTCTGACTGACATAATGCCTACAACCTATTCTGATTGTAGGCATGATAGCATACATATCCATACATGCCATAGCATGTGATTTGACATTCAGGCACACAAGCATACACACACACACATATCGTAGTATGTGATTTGACATTTAAAATCCCAGAAATTTCTATTTAAGTTTCTAATGAAATCTAAATGTCTAGAAATCTTGTATTAATCTCACAAAACAGAGGAGGAGATTGATAATGAAATAGAAGCAAATAGATATGCATATAAAAAATCAAGATAAAAGTCTCAACTACCTATGCTCTTTATGTTCATAAGTGAAGGATTGTTAAGATTTACAAAATACCTCAATTAATTCATTTATACCAGGTCTCCTAACATATCCTCCTAACGTTTGACAATGACGTTGCTTAAAAAATTTTGTATAAAGTAAAAGGAGTTTCCTCTGAGAGATGCCCTCCCTGTGGGTAAACACCATGTTTAGGGGTGAATGCATGGTATAATGGAAATCGCTTAGATTTTGGAATCTGAAAGGCTGCAGCTTAAATCCCACCTGAGATAATTAGGCTTTTTTTTTTTTTTTTCTGTAACATTGTCTGTGAGCGACAGCATCTATGAGGACTGAAGAGATACACACGGACATACATCCATGTGCGTCCTCTGTCCCCTCCACCCACCTCTTTGCACCAGTTTGCGTCCTTTGCCATGCTATGTATAAGCAGAATACAGGCAGCTATCTCGATCTAAAAGTTCTGACTTTAAAAACAGAAGCTTAATCACGTAATTTGTGAGAATGATTGCTTTTTGTCCTCTTTATTGGCTGCAAAACGCTAGCAAATCATAAATAAACAATAGACAAACTCCACTCCAAGCAAAAGCCACAGCTGATAGAAGGCTCTGAGAACCAGACCTTGAAAGTAAATAGCTGTCTGGGAGTTGCTCTCTCTTTGACCAGGGAACTTGAAAGCAGTGCACTCCGACGTGCCAGTTTAACTGGATCTTTGAGATAACACAGAAAATTTCAGTTCTAATTCAGGCTTCTCCTCAAGATGAATAAGATTAGTGTGCTGATAATGGAAACAGCTGCTTGGCAGAGTTTCTTACTTTAAGGCAGGAAATGAAGCCTGAGGACAGAAGAGCTGCCTGGCTTTATCAAGGACGATAAAAACCAACACAGATTTTCAGAGAGAAATAATTTAAAAGGTCAGGCGAAGTGAGAAAAACAACCTGGAATTCCCTGAAACCAATAAAATGCATCTTGCCGGCCCCATCTTCTCACTGACAGACGATCCGTAGCGAAACTTTTATTTGCTGCATCCACAAGCTAATTGCGAGCCATCAAGGGTCTCGGGAAGAGCTCTGTTGGGGTTGTGGCCTGGGTTCTGCCACTTTGAACCCCACAATTCGGGATGAGTTTGGAGAGGGTGCCTCCCAAATCCCCTTCCAGACCTAACAATCGTAACTCGCATGCATGTCATATTTGAAGGCTTATCCTATATTATTTATTTAATCCTCTCAGTAATTCTGGGATGTAAATATCCAAATCTCTATTTTACATGGCCGAAAGCAGGCTTAGAGAGATCAGGGCTCCCTGGCCTTCTAGGGGCTAATTTTGAAGGGGATGACCCTCACGATGTATCCTCCGATTTCAAATCCGAGTAATTTTTCTCTAAAAAATTTGATGCATCTATAATATCACTGGCAAAAAAGTGAATTAAAATAGAAGAGAACAAAAACAAATTCTAAATAATTTTTAAAGGGAAAAATATTCTCAAATATGTATCTTAGAAAATCATGACTTAGTGATTTTCCAAATTTAAAATGTTTACCAAATGGCTACAAGGGGCAGGGCATTTTGCTCGGGTCCGAGGGGCACAGTGGCATTCACATGGTTTGTAAGATCAGTAGTTGGGGGGCCTAAAAGAGAATGAGCTCAATATTCTAGGTTTGATCTTGCTCATTTATTAAAAGGCAACCGTTACATTTTAGTAACCATTTGGATATATTAGTCTAGACATTTTGTAAAAAAGGATGAATGAATGTCCTTTATGCATTTAGGAAGTTTATAAATTGTATTTATTTTATGTAAGAATAAACGGACTGCTTTTCAAATCATTGAGAAAAAAATATAATGTCAACTCAAGGATAACTGTAATATTAAACAGATCAATACAGATTTTAAGTTCCCAATGCCCCAAAGAGATATTTGCCGTTTTTAAAAATTATTTTTCCTTTTTTACAGTTTTCAAATAAAATAATTAAATAACTATGATGACCTTTAAGTTGGACATGAAAGTCTTAAAATATTTTAACATTTGCATCTGTAATTACATTCCCAATTATCTCAACAACCTTCTATATGATTTATTGCAGGATTTATAACCACTTTTGACCAAATGTGAGATGCTGTCAGAGTCGAAACTGTTATTTATTTTATGGTAGAGCTGCCTAGTTTGAAATGCATCACAGCAGATAGTCTTTCTGTAATTACAATTTTATTCATTTGAATTGGTCCTTATAAAACTTACAAAGTCAAATATGATAAAGCAAATGAAGCACCCAGTATCTTAAACTAATTTAAAATCCACTGGCTCATTACTGGTAATTTTCAAAACTCCATCTTTTCTTAGCCTCAGACTCACTACTGGGGACAGCTTGCCCCCTGGACCTGAGCACAAATGTCAAAATCAATTTCGTGAAGCCTCCTTTCCCTCACGTGGCCCTTATTTCAGTGAGTGGTACCAAATACTCCCAGCAATCAAGCCTTCCACCAACATATGTCATTCCAGAATTATCTCTTCCTTTTCACCTGCTTTCAGGAGAGACTGCGGACTCTGTTTCCTAAGTATTTTCAATATCTGTTTTCATGCAAAACTTGTTTCTCACTCTATTTCTAGAAGTCTTCATATCCCTCAAACACACATTGCTACAACCCACTGAGTACTCGTGATTCCAGACAGGATTCACGCCAATCATTCATGATGCCACTGAAGGATCAAGCTTTCTAAAATGCAGATGGGATTGTGTCTCTTTTGCTCTTTAGTGGAGTCTCATCGAGCAAGGACAGAAGGTGAAAGCCACATAAATATGCAGCTGAGATTCTCCACGGGCTGATCCTGCCCATTTCTCCAGCCCCTCGTCCTCCACCACGTCCCCTTCACATTCCAGCTCAGATATCCCATCAGAGAAAACTATCCTGGACCTTCTGTGCTGCCCCCGCTGGATGACCATCCATTCCTGCTGACTATCATATTGAATTGTACTTACTAGTTTATAAGACTCTCTGCCTCCGGACTAGCAGAGTCGTAAGAGCTGGGAATATTTTTTATTCACCTTGGTACCTGCCTGCAGCGCCTAACTCAGAACTAAGTTTGAATTGAAAAGAAAATAGGCATAACTTCCTTAATACTTGTATGAGGCTTCAGACCCACAGCAACAACCTTAATCTACAAAAACAGACACATAGCTAACATTGCTTTGCCTGTATTTGAAGTAATACAAAAGGAAATATGTCAAGAAATTATATAAAATATATACCCTCTCCATAAACATAGCCCTTGTATCTACTTTTATTTTGGACAGTGTGCTTGAGGCCTAGAGGCTTCAGATGTAAAACCTGTAACTTTATCCCTACAGATGTGCTATGTGGAGATTCTCATGTCCCAGCTTTATATCGAATGTGAACATCTGTGGGAAAAATAAAATCACGAAAGACTTCTGAGCTGATTTGAGTGCCGATGATGTGGTGATGTGTTAATTTAGCTGGGGTTTTTGAAAATTGTTTTTCCTATGTGGAGTTTCAAACACTTTAAAGAAAGAGCTCACCTAGTCTTTTATTTCATATTTCATTTTTATTTTATTCATTTTTATTTCATAATTATGAATCGTCAGCAATTCAGGATCACATAAATGGTGACAATTCTTCCATATATATTAACTGTCTTTAAACAAAAACGCTAGTTTTTTTAAAAAAAGACAGAACATGTCTTCAATTATCTTAGAACTGAAAATAAAATTCTCTAAGTGCCATATATCTCTGCTTGTAAATTAAAATTACTAATTAAGATTCCGAGAACCAAATAGAAAATAAGGTTCCCTTAATGTTTCATTTTTAATACCGGAGGAAAAGAGCAATACATCGATGATAATCAGAATGTCTTCTTCTTTTTAAAGTGTTTCAGCCTCAAAATAACTTTTTGAATCTATGATTTAAAAAAATTTTTCTGATTACATATATTTTTGAGGCAGTCATCAAAGGGTCCTATTTGCATATCACTAAGGATGTTGCTTAATCTGTTATACACAGCCAAATGTGCAACTCTATATTCCAGGTCATGCTGTCCATCCACGGTGACAGTTACCATCATTTACAATTTTTGTTTGTTTGTTTTTGGTCTCATTCTGTCTCCCAGGCTGGAGTGCAGTGGCATGAGGTCAGCTTACTGCAGCCTCTGCCTCCTGCCTGGGCTCAAGTCATCCCTCCACCTCAGCCTCCCAAGTAGCTGGGACTACAGGTGCACACCACATCTGGCTAATGTTTCTACTTCTTGTAGAGACAGGGTTTCACCATGTTGCCCAGGCTGGCCTGAACTCCTGTGTTCAAGTAATCCACCCACCCACCTTAGCCTCCCACAGTTGCTGGGATTAGAGGTGTCAGCCACTGCACCCAGCCTAGAATTCTATTTTTCATTATTAGACTGTGAGTCCCTTGGAAGGAAACAAAGCTTGTTGTTGTTGTTGTTGTTATTTCCCCATGGGTCAGCACACACAACTGCTCAACATATCTGTGAGTGGATGGGAGAAGGTTTCTAGTATAATCCACAACACACCATATGCAATTTGCCGAAGAAAAGCAGCTGAAAACCCATGAAGTCTCTTTCTAACTGTCATATGAGGCCAGAGTGTTTCTACAACTTAGGGAAGTATATACAGTATGTAAAAGATCCACATTCTAAGGCTGGGCACAGTGGTGCACACCTGTAATCCCAGCATATTGGGAGGCTGAGGCAGGTGGATCAACTGAGGTCATGAATTCAAGACCAGTCTGAGCAAAATGGTGAAACCCCAATTCTACTAAATACAAAAAATTAGCCAGGTATGGTGGCGGGTGCCTGTAATCCCAGCTACTTGAGAGGCTGAGGCAGGAGAATTGCTTGAACCCAGGTGGCAGAGGTTGCAGTGGGCTGAGATCACGCCACTGCACTCCAGCCTGGGCAACAAGAGCGAAACTCCATCTCAAAAAAAAAAAAAAAAAAAAAACACATTCTAAAAGTAACAGAAGGAAAATGTAGGCTAAACCAAATAAAATCTCCCTTTGTTGCACACTGCAAAAATCACACATTTATATTTTACATTAAATTTAGTGAAATCAACTGTAATAATTCTTTAAGCATAAGCAAAAGACTGCCGGGTTATAAATTGCCAATGTATGTTGTACAACCTTATGCTGTTTAAAATTTTATAATTCCTTCTCAGTGGCCTTTATCCAGAGAATCATTATATTTACTCTTTATTTTAAAGGTTTAATTTTGTTTTAAAAATGATAAAAATGCTTATTTAATTTTACCACACAACTTTAAGGTTCAAAAAATTCTACTTTATGCTAATTTTTTTGTTTAAAGCATTACAGTCTATATATAATGAAAATAGTTTTATATTATAATTAAAATGCTATTTTACACAAATTATAAATATCTACAAGGTGACTCTTGCACAGGAAATGAATTTAAGTGCTTAAAATATAGATTCTTTCAGAATTGGTATTTGCAAGATTCTATTTTAAGTATAATTTCTTCTGGCAAGAAACAATTCCACTTTAACACTGGTCAGGCTCACAGAAAGACTGAATTCTAGACCAACATTTTTATGATTATGAAGTCCTTTCACTTTCATGTGTTTCAGTTTCAAATACACAAAAATAAGTAGTTCAACTAGATTGCTTTTAAGATCCCTCCAAGTGAAAAGGTCAACATGTATGAAGAGAAAACAAAACCATATTGACTCCTGGGTTAATAGAAAGGTTAACAGGAAGTGTAGAAAGTCGCAAGTCTGTTTTTGAAAAATGATACTTCTTAAATATTTTATAATTTGAGAACAAAGTCATGTAAGTTATTTATTGCCAAGAACAAATCTGAAGGAAGATACTCTAACTCTTCTTCTAAAACGTGGTGCGCATTCTAGCATCCCCCACACACAAAGCCATTGCCTCTCTGCCATGTTCCACTCAAAGAAGAGATTCCCTGATCATGTTCCCACAAATTCCTTGGCCACAGCTGCAAAGATGTCAGAAGAGCCTCATTTACAGTGTGCACTATTGGTATTTCTGAATCATTTAACTTAGCATTAAATAGTTCTGCTGGGGGAGGCCATGGGAGAAGAAGAAAGAAGTCAAGACTTATCCCAAAGCTATATATTTGACATCCTTTAATGCTTCTCAACCATTCACTGAAAGAGCAAGCCATGTCTCCACCTCGTAAACCGTTTCCACAACTCCTTGCTTAACAATCAGAAAGACGGACTGGCATGTGCCTGGCGTCACCCGGGTCCCTTTGGGACATGAAGGTCCCTCTCCGTACTCCTTTGTGCTTAGGCCTGGAGAGCACATTCTCCTTAGGCTTTTGACTCTAGAGGGCAGGAAATGACTTCAGGAATTTCTGCCCATTCCACCAACTCCCTTTCCTGTGTCCAGCCTGCCGTTGGGGTTGTGACTCTGTCATTAGCATTGTTTCCAGTGCCAGTGGGGCAGAGACCACGGCGTGTTCTCTGAGCTGAAGTTGGGTCTCTTCAGCAATAGATTCTATGACTCTGTTCTATAAACAGAGTCACAGAACATTTAAAGCAAATGAGAACTATATCTTCTTCTAAAAGAAAAAGTATTCTTGTAAAGAAAAAAAATCATCAATCTAATCATTGCTAATGAAGTAAGCTGCTTGAATCTATCTCTATGTTTATTTTACATTAAATAAGAATTTTTAGAGGTAAAACATAAACAATACAGGCTAAGTGTCTGATCAACTTCTCATAGTCAAAGGAACCTACAGTAAGTGTGATAAGTATAAGTATCTATTACTGTCTCACAAGCAATACCAGAAAATCTAATATCTAATGAAAATGAGAAAAAAGAGAGCCAATATGAGCTTCCACTCATATATCATAATTAGCTTTCAAAGACTAATATAATTCATTATGAATATAAACCTTGATAAGACAAAACTATGAAAATTTCATGACTTCCAAGCCTTCAATTAAAATTAAAATGCCTTATTTGAAAACCTGGTTTTTATGCACATGATAGATAAAATGCAAAAAAAAAAGGCATGAAATATTGAAATCAACTTTAACAAGCCCTAGATTTAAATAGCAAAACAAAATCAAATACAGAGCTTATGGCTCAAAGAATGAGTTTTTAAACTAAAATAAGGACAATGAGTTTTTCAGAAATTAATGTTTTAAAATTAATACAGCGGTAAAGAAAAATTATTTTGAATCTTAAATCGGATGACACAGTATTTTACTTCAAGAGGAAGTACAAGTAAGTGTTAGAATAACTTGGCCCTGGATCTAGTGAATGTCCAACCCTTCTCCAAATTCAGACTATCCAACAGGAAAGTTTACATGGCCAGTGGAAGGCTTAATTCGTATTGTTATAAGACAACACTCAATTTTTCCTTACCTTTTATCCTTAGTTAGCATTTCACTTATTTTCAGAGAGTGATTAAATTGAAAGTAATACACAGGAAACAAGGCTGGAGATGAAAATGCATTTCTTACCCTGGCAGAGGGGCGTGAGGGAGTCCCACTGGTACATGCCAAGTGGGTTTCGTCTACAGGTTGCGTTGCTGTGGCCGATCATTCGGTATCCAGGCTTGCAAAAATAATGCACTTTGCTTCCGACCGCTCCTGCAGTCCTGTTTAGAATACCCCCGTTCTTCAGGGGGTGGGTCAGACTGCAGTAAGGTGCTGTGGGCAGACAGACACACACACAAATAAGTGAACAAGCAAACAAATGGCCAGTGCCATTGCCTTGGTGAGAGTCTATAAACGAACGCCTTCTGATTTCCAAACAGTAGGAAATGAGCACCAGTAGGTAAGTTTGTTCTAAAGAGCATTCCACAACTCGAGAGTCAAGAGGCAAGTCTCTTACGCTGAAGTTGAGATCCCCTGCAGCTATGAGTCAGTGTGATGCTAGGATCCTGACTACTGTGAGAAACATCAGGAGTATCCAATCTTCTGGCTTCCCTGGGCCACACATAAAACACACTAACACTAATGATAGCTGAGGAGCTATAAAAGAAACTGCATAAAAATCTTATCACATTTTAAGAAAGCTTACAAATTTGTGTTGGGCTGCATTCAAAGTCATCCTGGGCCATATGCAGCCCATGGGCTGCAGGTTGGACAAGCTTGGTCTAGAAGGATCATTTTGAAAGACCTCACTCACCTCTCTAAAGCAGGTTACTTACTTCAGTAAGCACATCTGTCACCAGGATAAAAGTGATAGGGTACTGCACAAGGCATCATATTTGAAACAAAAATATTCTCCATGTTTTTTTTTAAGTATGGTTAAAACAGAGAAAGTAGAAATATATAACATGCTCTTAATCAAGGCCATTAACTTTTTTCCTTGTTGCTGTTGAGTGAAACTTCTGGACTGTACAATGACATAGATTTTAACCTTCTTTTTTAATATATGGGATTTGAATGAAATCTTTGAAGAAAACGCATTATCTTGAGTCAATAACAATCTCACAATAGTTTTAATCATCCCCCTTTGTAAGGAGACTTTTTAGAACCAGAGGCGGGCGTTTGTGAAAATAATAGTCCCACTCACCCAGAATGTCACATTTCTACGGCTAAAAGTCTCTGCATCTTATTTACACATTTAGACAAAGAAACCTGCTTCATTCGTACAAGGCGAGGTCACTACTGCACAAGGTGAGGTCACTACTGCCCAAAATCCTAGGAACTCACTTCAGACGAATTTAAACAATACAACAGAGAAAGTCGTTAAGAACTGGGAACCTTGGTTTCTTTTTAAAGAAGGGGATTTTAGATCTTCCACTTCCCTCTGGGGCTTCCATGTAAAAGCACACACATGCAGGTCTGAATGCCTGGCGCTGCTCCTTTCCTTGGAAATATATTCAGAAGAAACTTTCTGAAGGTTTTCTATCATAGTGGTGCCCAGAAGCAACATCTACGTGTCTGGCCCCAGTTGTCAACCGCGTTCCTGAGAGAAGTGTCCTCAGAGAATATTCTCAGCTGGGTGAGCCTCTGAAGTACCATTTCATTTTTACAACGGGCTGATTTTTCTTAAGTGAAAATCCACTATCATAAGAATCTCCTGATTCACTCCATTGGCCCTACCATTTTCTACTTCCAGTTGTTTCTAGACCAAATTTTTCTAAGTTTTGAATGAACCAAAATACTTAGTTTAGACCAAGTAGGAGTACAATCAGGCACCCTGAATTACCAATGCCTTGGAACCACTGTGCTAGCCAAAAAAAAAAAAAAAAAAAACAAGTTAATAAATTAGAAAGAACAATCAGACTGTAGATTCCTCTCCAAAGTCACAGATAAGTTAAATAAAGTCTGCAGGAAGTGAGACCATGAGGTTCGTTGGGCGTCACCTGTGCTTTATGACACAGCTCCATTCGTTAAGAGATATAATTTGCAGGATGAGCATCTAACTCTACAGATTCCAATAAGGTTCCATTTTCTTTTACTGTATTTCTTCTATCGCCAGGCTCTCAAAAATACCTCTTCTTTCCTAACTGACTTAGAATAAGACACAAAGGGCCCTGCAGGGGAAATCATAGCACAGAATACAAAGAGACTGGAGCACGGGCCCTGCCGGCCCAACTCCTGGCTGTGGGAAGAGGAATTCAGAGGAGCCAGGGCCCGGTCCTTCCACTCTGCTGGTGCAGCCTTGGAAAAGCCAGGATATAGGATGAAAAGTCAAATGGGTACCCAGGGTGAGAGAAGACTGGGAGAGGTGGATACTCTGGAATTTCGGGGTGAACGCCAAACCAGTCTGTATTTTCAACCTGCCCAATACAGAAGCTTTCATTTGCTTCTGGTAGCACTGAAAGGACATTGTTAATTCAGCCTGCCCTTAGCACAGTGTATGGAATTGTCCAGAACCACAGTTCGACAGGCATTTCTTTGTCTTTTTTAACTCAGATTTCAATTACAGTGATCCATTATATTGCTTTCATGCCTGAATGATCAACAGTTTTAAGTGCATACGGCAAATACATGTTGTGGATGCAATGAGTGGTCATGTGAGCATATTATGGGCTAGAGTTCCCTTGCCCACATCTTAATATTTTAGGGACACGTTCATTTAATCAATGCTCAAAAATTACTGGTGCTGACCTAGCAGAGATCACCAAGTCACCAACTCTAAGTAAAAAGCTGTGAGATAGATAGATAAGAAATTTGTTATATTCACATACGACACATATCTGTTTGTCTATCTGTCTCTCTGTCACTCTCTCCCTCTCTCCACTTAAACAACACAAAATTGTGTAGTCTTCTTCTCCCAAAATAGTTTAACAATGAGGCTTTTCTTGTGGTATGACAACAGATGAAAATACCTTTTGAAAGACACAGAGATCACTGTTCTCACAATTGAAGGTATAATCATACCACCAGGCGACTAAGAATTTCTCTTCAGGTAAAACAGGATAAATTATGTTCATCATGATTTTCTCTGTGCTGACCATGTTTGCACACTGGAAAAATTCAAACACCTTTAGGAGTCTGACTATCTGTTTTTTGGAACGAGGAGTTTGCTGAATGCAAATCCCATCATTGCATCAATGTCTTTGTAGCAAAGCTCTGAGTATATTTTACTAAATCTTCCAGAGGAAGAATGTCTGAATTTCATGCCTGTTATCCTCACATCGAGGGCCTTTCAAAATCTTGATGCTTTTTACCATTTTATACGTCTACCAACTAGAGTGAGCTGAAACCTTCTTCTTAAAGCTGTTGTTTTTAAGACTGTTTCCTGTTTTTCCCTTTGGATGCTCCTAGCCCCTAAAGACGTAAAACACCAACGCAGGAATAAACGACCCTCCGTCAGCACACGCTGTCCGCTTCCCATACACAGTGAGCATCTTTCACGGGAAAACATAACTTCAAAGTTGTCAAGCATATTGTTGAGTGAGATTTTGAGAAATATTTAGATTTTCTGCTTAGTAATTGAAATGTGCTCAGGAATGAAGAGCCTGCCAACTGCTTTTGTAGGAAAGTTTAAAGACTGCTGTGGTCAGATCACATTGACGATTGTATACAGGATTTAATGTCTAATAAATATATTGACTGATTTGATCAATTTGTTATTAATTGATTTAGTTAATATAAATCACTGCTGGCAGAGAATGATTAAAGTATATAGAGAAAGGACAAAATAATTTACATTTTGATAAGGAAATATATATATTAAACATATACTTATTATGTACATGCTTATTTGTACGAATATATGCATGTACATATATGTGGTGTGAATCATACATAAAGAGACCTGCAGATAGAAAGACATAACTATTAATAGAAAGAGATTATCATCACTTATGCAATTAATAGAAATACAAGTATCTTTTCCTGTTTGTTTCCTTACCATTTAAACAAATTTTAAAATTAATTTTGATTATATTAGTTTATCTTTTGGAAAATGTCTTTGCTTTCTATGATATGAATTTCAACAGTTTGTAATTTTAACAACCAAATTCTAAATAATAAGCAACAAATTTCCTAATGTAGTTTAGAGGAATCATTCAGAATAATTCCCCATCATATATTTCTATTGTAGTTAATTATTAATCTTTAAGAAATAGGATTATATTGTAAATTTCTTTTTTTTTTTTTTTGTGAGACGGAGTCTCACTCTGTCCCCCAGGCTGGAGTGCAGTGGCGCGATCTCGGCTCACTGCAAGCTTCGTCTCCCGGGTTCATGCCATTCTCCTGCCTCAGCCTCCCGAGTAGCTGGGACTACAGGCGCCCGCCACCACGCCTGGCTAATTTTTTTGTATATTTAGTAGAGACGGAGTTTCACCATGTTAGCCAGGCTCGTGATCCACCCACCTCGGCCTCCCAAAGTGCTGGGATTACAGGTGTGAGCCACCGTGCCCGGCCACATTGTAAATTTCTATTTAAATTGTTTTATTCAATGAAAATCACCTGTTTTAAAATACTTTCATATAAAATCTAAACCTCATTTACTTACCTGCGTAGCGAATCTTGAATCCTTTTTTACTGGTGGCATGGTCAGTGGACCAGCGGAGATATAACTGATTACTCCTGCTTGTAAAATTTGATTGTTCAGTATGATTCCCACTTAAGACTACTAGGAGAGGACTTTGCCCAGAAGAACCTAAGTGAAACAGAAAAACAAAAACATTCAGAGATGAGTGAGCACCTACAAAATGCATACTAGGTTTAGTTTTTTATTACAGTAGAGTCTACGTGTTCAATCAGACATTATTATTCCAAAAGGGGACAACAAATTCCAAATGACTATAGTGACAGATGTATTTTCTGATAAAAATAAGACAATAATCTACAAAAATAATTTCAGGTGCATATGCTATTAATGGCATCATATTTAAATGAGCTTTGTCTATAAAACAGCAGTAACTGAAAAAAATGAAAGTAATATGTATTGTGGTTAGTATTTACAACATCACACTTATACCGGAAAATAGAAACTTTCATGTAATACTAGTGGAAGTATAAAGTAGTAGAATCACTTTGGAGGGCTATTTGGTAATATCCAGTAAAACTGAAGGTTCAATTATATTTCTATGAACCCTAGCACATGTGTGCAAGTATTATTTATATAGTGAACATGTGTATTCTAGCACGATTTCTCATGGTAAATTTTAGATCAAACTAGTAATTTGGAGTTTTAAAAAAGAATTGAAGATTCCATGAAAAAGAATTAGATTCACACAGCATTAAAATTAACAAACTAGCTATACACATATCCACATAAGTAATTCTTAATATAACAGATTATTACTAAAAATATATATTTAGAGATAAATATAATAGGATAACAATTACATAAAAAATAAAAAATGCGACATATAAAATGTGTACGTGTAGATGATAGAGAAATAGTTATAAAACATGCATAACCATGACCCATACAACTCCAGCTTCAGAATACTAACTTCCTCTAGGAGAGGCACAAGTGGAATTGGATGTGGGTGAAACTTCCAAATTTACCTGTACACATTGCTTCTTTATAAGACAAGGGCCTAAAGTAAATTTGACAAAGGCCTGAAATGCATATCTAGTTTTTTCATTTTTCATCTGTCTGTCTATGGTATTTGAAATTATTTTTAAAACACTGAGACAACACAATTAATACTGAATGTATAGGTAAGAAAAGAAAGCACAGTGGAGAGTCACCCGGCATCGCCCTCGTCACCATAACCCAAAGCCATTTATCAGGAGAAACTGCTTCATGGCACTGGAGCTGCCAACGACGCTACTCTGTCAATGAGCCCAACAGGATCTCATCCTCGTAAATGTGCTCATGGCATTTTGCATTTCACAGTTCACTCCTAGGGAACACACTATGGACTGGGAGAAGGCGGCTCTTGCTGTTGTTCATAATACAAATGCTATGAAGTAAAGTGACACCTGTCTTTGTTGTTACACATAAAATTTGATTTGTGCAAAGATGCTGAGAAACCACACTCCACTCCCTGTGGAACTCCCAGTCGGAGCAGTTCTCATGATTTGTTTCAAGTAAGACTGTTACGGACTAGAGTGGGTCCCCCTCTAATTTTACACATTGAAGTCCTAACCCTCAGGACTTGGAAATGCGACTTGAAAGAGAGAGAGGGAGGGTCCCTGAAGACATAACTAAGGTTAAATGAGGTAGTATGGGTGGGTCCTAATCCAATATAACTGGTGTCTTTCTAAGAAAAGGAGATTAAGACAGTCACACCCTGAGTGGGGGCCATATCTGCAAGCCTGGGAGGGAGGCTTGGAGGAGAGTCCTGCCCTGCCCACCCCGTGAGCTTCAAGATTCAGCATCCAGAACTGTGTGAACAGAAATTTCTGCTGAGGCCGGGCGCAGTGGCTTACACGTGAAATCCCAGCACTTCGCAAGGTAGAGGCGAGTGGATCACCTGAGGTCAGAAGTTCGAGACCAGCCTAGCCAATATGATGAAACCCCATCTCTACTAAAAATACAAAAAATTAGCTGGGCGCAGTGGCAGGGTCCTGTAATCCCAGCTACTCAGGAGGCTGAGGCAGGAAAATTGTTTGAACCTGGGAGGTGGAGGCTGCAGTGAGCCAAGGTTGTGCCATTGCACTCCAGCCTGGGTAACAAGAGCGAAATTCTGTCTCAAAAAAAAAAAAAAAAAAAGAAAAGAGTCTGTTGAAGCCACTCAATTTATGGCACTTTGTCATGGCAGCCCTAGGAAAGAAGTATGAAACAAACAAACGAACAAAAAACCACAACCCAAAACTAGCATATTAAATAACTGGGCAACGCTGACTTTGGTCAGAGTGAAGGAGGAGGAGAAGAAATGACATTAATAGTTCTCGCTGTGAAAAACGTCATGGCTAAATTTCCTGGGAGATGCCCTGCAAAAGAGTGGCTTGTATTTCATAATCAAAGACAGAGTGTGTTTGGTACGTTGGTTTGCTTATTTGGTGTTTAAAAGGATAATGTATGTTCTGAGATAAAATGCCACTGGGAAATTAATTAACCTGAATTTGTGACGTTTTGAAATGTCGTTTTTAATGACAGAACTTAAGATTAGGTTTTTTTTTTTTTTTTTCTTTTTTGAGACAGAATCTTGCTCTGTCTTCCAGGCTAGAGTGCAATGGTTCAATCTCGGCTCTCTACAACTTTTGCCTCCCAGGTTCAAACGATTCTCCTGCCTCAGCCTCCTGGGTAGCTGGGATTACAGACGCCTGCCACCATGCCTAGCTAATTTTTGTATTTTTTAGCAGTTAGACACGGTTTCACCATGTTGGCCAGGCTGGTCTCGAACTCCTGACCTCAGTGATACAGTCACCTTGGCCTCCTAAAGTGCTGGGATTACAGGCGTGAGCCACCAAGTCTGGCCAATTATAGGTATTCTTAATCCAGCATCTGAACCCTCATTCCATTCTATCTGTTCTCTTTGTCTAAAATGTAACTAACCTTCTAGAAAGACTAGTCTTTAAAAGCACACATTCAAATTGGCATGTGCAGAAAACCAGCACAGCAGTAAAGGAAGGTATCCATTTCTGTTACCAAAATGGAAACTAAGTATTCTACCAGTGTACACTGTAATTTTAATTTTGACAGTCTTCTCAATCGAGTTTCATTATGATTAAAACACTGTGTTTTAAAAAGCATTATGGGATATCCACTACTTAAGCCACAGAGAGTAATATACGCTTGAGATAATAAAGTCTAAAATCAATATATTCAACAACATGTTTTTTGGTCAACCTATGAACTATAAAAGAGCCTGTCTTACAAAAAAAAAAGAGAGATACGAACCTGACATTTACTGCAACAAAAATGTCATCGCTTAAAAAAATTCATATAAAACTCTGACCTTTCACTTTGCAGAAAAAAGTTTAAGACCAGAACAATCCTAGTCATTGATCTCTGATAATTTTGACAGCAAGTATTATGCTATTGTCTCTAATGTCTATTTTGCCTGTTGTTTATAATGGCTATGATCTGTCCAAATTTGTAGGAGATCAAATTGCAAGCCATGAGTGCATAAATTATTGATAAATATTTGCTCCTGAAAGTAAGAGACTTACAAGCACAGCCAGCTATATTTCAGTTCAACTACTGTGAAACGAAAGAACATGCGTAAGTTCAAAATAATTATTTAAATATATTTTTATGTCCTTTGTAGGGATATATATGTCTATATATACACAAACACAAACACAGACATGCAGCCTGTGAGGCTGGATACTCTACATTTTAATTTTTGCATAATACCTAATAGGCCTCAAATACAGTTTACCTCCCTTCCTCCTCAACAAGAGAAACCCCATTTTTTTTTTTTTTTTTTTTTTTTGAGACGGAGTCTTGCTCTGTCACCCAGGCTGGAGTGCAGTGGCTGGATCTCAGCTCACTGCAAGCTCCGCCTCCCAGGTTCATGCCATTCTCCTGCCTCAGCCTCCCGAGTAGCTGGGACTACAGGCACCCGCCACCACGCTCGGCTAGTTTTTTTGTTTTTTGTTTTTTGTATTTTTTTAGTAGAGGCGGGGTTTCACCGTGTTAGCCAGGATGGTCTCGATCTCCTGACCTCGTGATCCGCCCGTCTCGGCCTCCCAAAGTGCTGGGATTACAGGCTTGAGCCACCGTGCCCGGCCGAGAAACCCCATTTTTATACTTGCCTAATGAGTTCCTTCTCTCTACTCTACAGACTAAAGGAAAAGTTGTAAATAATGCATGTTTGTTTTACTTTACATATTAAAAAAGCCATGCTCTGAAAATGAAAATACTGCTCTCCCGTTCTCTGTTTCTATATATAAAAATGAGTTTAATTTCCAAGTTATTAATTCATTTTTGAAAATACATTAATTGATTCAGTGATGTCTATCCATACAAGCAATTTGATTCATCAACTCAGTAAAGTGAATACAAACACACATCAAATCAATTAGAATAATTTATTTTTCTCACTGAATTGACTGTTATTTATCTGAACTCAATGACAAATCTGTCAAAATATGTGAAAACCCTGTTATTATGTACAGCCATAATTGTATCCGGTCTAATTTTCTGGGCTATGATGGTTTTACACAAAGAGAAATATTAACATTCCTTCCATTTCAAATTGACAATTCAACCACATATTACTTTTAATCATATCACTGCTAAAATTTTTATTCAAATTGCATAAAATCGTAAGACTATTGTTGAAAACATATTGCACGTGTTCAGTTAACCATATTTCACCATTTTAAAGAATCACACTTTAAAAACTCCTGTAGCGTTTCTCATCTAGAACTCTCTGTGAGCCACTATTTTTACTTATTTCTAGTAAAATAATGATTAAAATACCTCTAGGCCTAAGTTTCCTAAAATATCTTGTGAATTGATATTACATATAGGAGAGAGAGAAAGAGCTATTGAGATCATCTTCTCTAAACCACCATGTAAAAAAATTAAGTGGCTCACGCCTGTAATCCCAGCACTTTGGGAGGCCATGGCAGGCGGATCACGAGGTCAGGAGATCGAGACTATCCTGGCAAACACGTGAAACCCCATCTCTATTAAAAATACAAAAAATTAGCCGGGCGTAGTGGTAGGCGCCTGTAGTCCCAGCTACTCGGGAGGCTGAGGCAGGAGAATGGTGTGAACCCGGGAAGTGGAGTTTGCAGTGAGCCAAGATCGCGCCACTGCACTCCAGTCTGGGTGACAGAGCGAGACTCTGTCTCAAAAAAAAAAAAAAAAAAAAATTAAATAACGGTTAAAGAAAATTCAGTACATTTTCAGGGTGTCTTGCTTAGTATTCTAACTGTTTGAAAAGTGACAATGTTAACAATTGTGTGGTTTGGCTGTGTCTCCTCCCAAATCTCTTCTTGGATTGTATCTCCCACAATTCCCTTGTGTCATGGGAAAAACCTGGTGGGAGGTCACTGAATCATGGGGGTGGGTCTTTCCCATGCTGTTGTCCTGATAGCAAGTCCCACAAAATCTGATGGTTTTAAAAACGGGATTTTTCCCTGCACAAGCTCTCTCTCACGCACGCACGTCCGCTCTTGCTCTCTCTCTCTCTCAGGACTGCCACCATCCATGTAAAATGTGACTTGCTCCTCCTTGCCTTCTACCATGATTGTGAGGTCTCCCCAGCCATGTGGAACTGTGAGTCCATTAAATCTCTTTTTCTTCCTAGGCTTAGGTATGCCTTTATCAGCAGCATGAAAATGGACTAATACAGTACAACAATCATATGGTAATGTTTTACAGACCACTTGATCTCTTGAGAATGTACAACCCCAAACTAGTTTCTTTCGTGTTTGCTTTGGGAAAACATAAGTTAACTCAAGAGTATATTCAAGTCTATATGTTACTAAAACATCGTTATAGTGTTTTTATGAATGATACCGAGGTCACTGATATACAAAGATTAAAGAAACTTACCATCAAACACTTCCAGTGCATCAAATTGCTTTTCACTTTGAAATGTGTCCACAAAGATGGTAATGTTGTAGTTGGGTTCCACTTTAATACTCCAAGAGCAAGTCTGGGAGTTAAAATAATTACCAGGATACCCTGGACTGAGAATGACTCCCGATGATCCAGTCCGGACTTCATTTGCTGGGCATTGGGCTGGAGAGAAAAGTACCAGCAAAGGTTTGCTTTAATAAAATGATTCCAACTTCCATAGGATAGTTTCTATCCCTGTATAAACAAGCCAGTGAAAGGAAAAAGCTATCTTATTGAGCTCTGGCCAAATTTAATACCAGTTGCAAACACAGAGGGAGAGCAACATTGAATAATAATGAGAATTGTGCATCTTTCTCTTTGCAGTTCTCTCCACTCAGCCTGCACACTCCTTCGGCCCCTGCATCTCCCACACACCTTAATTTAGGGTAGGTGCATCATGGATTTCATTATACAATGCAAGATTTCCTAACTCTACTACAAAGAAGAACCTCACCATTTCAAAATAGTATTACAGAAATACGGTGAAATGTTATGCAATAAGAAAAGAAAACTCATCTTTATATTGGCTTTAAATATACAGTAGTACCCCCTTATCCTCAGGGATACATTCCAAGAGCCCCAGTGATACCTGATGCTGCAGACAGTCCAGAATCCTATGTATCCTGTCGTTTCTGGTACAATCACATTATACAGGGCAATGGATATGCTGGACAAAGGTGGGATTCATGCCCTGGGTGAGACATAGCCCAGGGATGATGACAGATTTCTTCAGGCTATTTGGAACAGTGCAAAAATTTAAATGTGCTATTTATTTCTGGAACTTTTCATTTAATATTTTCACACTGTGCTTGATCACAGGTAACTGAAATTGCAGAAAGGGAAACCTCGGATCGGGGGTCAGGGGGACTACTATACTTAGCATAGTAATATTTAAACGTTGGATGTGATTGCTCAGGACCCTGGGAAGAGGAAGAGTTAGAGACCTGGTCTCAATCCCACATGGGACACCTCAGCAGAAGCCCTAATTCCTAAAGGATGAATTAATTGTAAATGCATCATGAAGATACTATGGATACATCGTATATTTTCTCCTCTTGCTTTTTAAAAAAATTATTATTCAACTACTTCCACTTTAATCAACATAAAAATAATCTGCAGAGATCTGGACATGCAAAACAAAACACCAGAGTCTCCTAATTAGTAATTTCTCTCATCATTAAATTATCTTCCAGAAATAGTTTGTGTATAAAACTATTAAAGGAAATTTTTTCATAAATAAAATGATAATGGTTCATAAATAAAAAAAGTATATCAAAATTACTTGTAGAGTGCTGAGAGTTCAATAGTTAATCACATTTTCCTTAATGAAAAAGAACTTTTGTTAAATTTATTTATTGAGTTATCACCTTTTAATTAGTTAAATGTGTGCTATTTATACATACATTTCAAGATAGAAACTTGTCACACAGATGAGTGAAGCTTATGATATGTGCTTTTATTCAAGTTACTGCCTTCTGAAAGGTAATTTATTTCCTATTTTCTTCCATTTATCTTAGTATTCTAATTAAGATCTATTTTAAAATTAGAAAATGTTTAGACATAAGACCACCAATCATAAAACATTTCATAGAACTCTTTAAATAACATGTATTTTAGGTGAGATTTTTAAAATATTTACAATGATAAATTAATGGCAATCATATAAACTAAAATAATCCTAATCAGAACACACAGATTGAAATAACTGAGTTAAAGGTATAATTTTCCTCTGTGATGACGGCCTCATCACTTTGTAACATACATGATGCCCATTCAAAGTTAATGTGATATTTTAAGAAAGAAAAAAATAATGAAATTAGGGTTCTTGCCTGTGTATATCTGTGCAGGCCAGGACCTCAAGTTTTAGAAGCTCCACAGACCCGCCTTGACTTTGCAGTAAGAACCAGGGCTTTTCTTGGCTCTGACTAAGTAGAGGGTAATAATAGCTCCCTCTCAAGGTTCTAATTAGAGCCAATATATGCAATTTTTTTTTTTAATCTAAAGCACTACGTGGGCAGAAACTGTTGTAAGGACTAGGGATGATCACACCACATGCCTACCTTTTCATAACTGTTAGGGACAAACTGCTCCAAAAAACTTCTTGGCACTGGCGACACTCCCCGCAAACCCCTCTGTACTGCCCACCCCTCCCCTGAATGCCCTGCACTTCTTCTCCATGCTGTTCACCCTTCCCCCAAGCCTGTTTACATTTCTAAGCCTTATCCAAGTGCTGAGGAGAAGCCGGCAGACTTCACTCATCAGACCTTACTACAATAAGCAAACCCTAATTCCAAACCATCCAGACCACACAGAGGGAGGTCGTGAGAAGCATGAACAAACTTTACCTACACCCTCCTCTAAGTTCCTTCATCTAGCTGCTACCATAAACGTCACAAGGTAATATATGGCAAAGTTAACCAACAAACAACCCCAGGGTCTCTCTCCCCAATATAAACCCCTCATTCTGTAAGCTCAGGGCTGCCTCCTCTGTCTGTGGTGGAGAGCTGGCAGGTTCAATAAACTTACTCACCTGACTTTGGGTCTATTTGTCCTTTCTCTCGGCTGACCTTATACTAACACAAAAATGCTACCAGACGGCGTCTCAGTTTGTGGGATTACACTTGAAAAATAGCCAGTCTCTCCACCCAGTGTTTTTATGAGGACTGAGATTTTATAACTGCAGCTATAGTGATCAGATGACATTGGAACTTTAGGCCATCTGGAAGTAAGAAACCTTTACTGAGTTGCTAAAATCCACCTGAGAAACTATTTGCACATCCTGGAGTTTGACAGCAATGCAGTGATCTAACCCAGAAGTAGCATTTTAAGCATAGCCATTCTTATTCCTGTTATATTTGAAATGCTGATTTTGTTTCTTAGGAAAGACAAAATGAAAATATAAGCAATTTGTTATATAATTCCCATTAGTTTACAGAGGACCCCCAGTTTCTACAATTCTCTCCGACCTAAAGAGGTAGGAAGTAATTGGTAGAGAATTTGTACCATTTTCCATTTGTATCATTTATCATTTGTATCATTTTTCTTACAACACTTAGCAATACTTTTTTCAGTCATACATATTGTTTTCAAAATTCATTTGGGTTTTTTTGGTGTTTTGAGGTTTTCTTTTGTTTTTTAATTTGTTTGTTTGAGAAGGGTCTCACTCTGTCACCCAAGCCAGGCTGGACTGCAGTGGCAGGATCACGGCTCACTGCAGCCTTGACCTCCCAGGCTCAAGCGATCCTCCCATCTCAGCTGCCTGAGTAGCAGGGACTACAGGCGCACACCATCACTCCTGGCTAATTTTTGTATTTTTATTTTAGAGATATTGTTTTGCCATGTTGCCCAGGCAGGTCTCCAACTCCTGGGCCCAAGCGATCCTTCCCCCTCAGCCTCCACCGCGCTCGGACTAAGAGGCATTTGGATGTGTTCATCCATGAGCGAAAATGGTTTTGTTTGTTTTCTTGTGTTTCTTCTGCTCTTTCATATGGAACCGCTCCTTCTGCTCAGTGTTATGAACTGTTGCATGGAGCAATATACCCACTTGGAATGGGAGGGCTTAAAGGGACTACAGTGTGATCCTATAGCCGAGATGTTTATTTCTTAGCAGCAATCACACATTAGAAAACAATTGTGTCTCCACTTGAGAATCTGGGAAGCCTCTCACCATAGGGGCGCACCTGCTTAGAGCGTCTGTCAAAAACACACCTGAAAACCTGCCTCTCTCAGACACCACCTGTGCTTTGAGCTATCATCCTTCTGCACAATGTTAGTGCCCCAGCATTTTTTAAAAGAAAAATAAAATGTGAGGCTTAAAACCCAAAGCATCTTATTCAATGCATCTCATAGGCCTTCAGCAAAAGTAATAGGAGATGAGGATTAGTAGTCTAGATTAATAGCATAAATTGGGATTTATGAGTAACTAAGATTAATTCTTAAAAGCACCCATAGGTATGATGGAATTGGAGAAGGTGAGTCCTCTGTGAACGAGGGGAAAGGCTGCCCCAGGGCCCTTGCGACGCCTGCTGTTATCCCTCACACAGAAGGAAGCTGGAGCTGGGCAGCAGCGGTTTTTATGTCGCCTCCGTCTGCTGCTTTCCCAAATGGTCATTATCAGAAGGTCACTGAATCTCCTTAATGTTCATTGAAAATGCATGTTTGTTTGTTTTTTTTTCTAAAGAGATGAATATTCTAAAAACTATTGAAGGATCCCCCATGGTCCACAGGATGAAGAAACCTGACTTTGAAGACCTTTACAGTCAGCCCCTAGTTTAGGTTTCCAGCCTGATTTAATTTACTACTTCTTCCCCCAAAACACCCTAAGAGCAAGCAGTAGGAAGCCATCTCCTCCTTTTTCCTCAACGCTGCACCCTCCTTTGTGTTTCCAAACCTTTGTTATTAATTCTCTTCACTTTTTGAAATACTTCTCTTTTCCTTAATAGGAGAAAAGCCACTTCTGTGATGTCTCTTACTCAGGTTTTTCTGCATTAAGATGAGTGTCCAGCACAGTAACATCTTCATATAACGCTGACTTTCAAAGAACAATGTGCGCTCCTTGTTTCCCTAAAATTGGTGATAATTTTCTTTTTCTCTTCTTTTTTTTTTGACAGAGTCTTGCTCTGTCGCTCAGGCTGGAGTGCAGTGACGCAATCTCGGCTCACCGCAACCTCCGCATCCGGGGTTCAAGTGGTTCTCCAGCCTCAGCCTCCAGAGCAGCTGGGATTACAGACGCCCACCACCACATCCGGCTAATTTTTATATTTTTAGTAGACATGGGGTTTCACCATGTTGGCCAGGCTGGTCTTGAACTCCTGACGACAGGTGATCCTCCTGTCTTGGCCTCCCAAAGCGCTGGGAGGGTGATAATTTTCAAAACACAGCTTCTAAAAGTGTGGTTATGACATTTGAAGCAGACAGACTAATAGCTAAAATAATTTTTCTGAAGAATTTATTGGGAGATGGGCCCCCACTTGAGCACAATCGAATCAATCGAATAGTAGAAAAGTTACTTAAAGAGACAATAATTAAGTGCTTCAGTGATTCAGGATTTGGGAAGAGACATCTGGGGTCCTATTTCCTGTTTGTTTTCAAATGATGAGCCGTTTAGAGAATGGCAGCTAAGATCACTCTCCGTTTGTCTTCAGCAAATTGACCCGTGACTTGAAAGAGAAGAGAACGAGGTAATCCTGTGTGCCTCCTGAGGAGTGGAGTGGGGTGTGGGGACCTTCGAGGTGAGTGAAAGTTGGTGAAGTTTGTCTGCAGAACACTCCCTGTAAATGTCTGTGACGACTGAGGAGATTTAGAGAACAACGCACATGTTGTGCTGATTTTGACATGTGCCACTTAAAGATGGGACAGGCTGTGAGAAATGCATCTTTAGGGGATCACGGCACCACGCAAACATAACAGCATGCACTTCAGCGGCAGGCCAGTCTCACGAACGCAGGCCTCCATAACAACTGTGTCAGTACTAACGGAGTGTTCCAGTTAGACATTAAAAGCTGAAAGAGCCAGCGCCTTTATACAAAGACTGGAACAGAGTGTTCCAGGCAAATATTAAAAGCTGAAAGAGCCAGCGCCTTTATACAAAGCCTGGAAGGTAACAAAGAGTTTCCCCAGGCTTCTCCTGGGCCTTGAAGCATGACCAGGTAACAAAGGGATTCTTCACAGGACCCTTTTAGGATTCAACAAGTTTTATTAGCAGCCTGAAGAAACTCCCCAGACCTCCACAAACAAGTTTATCGGGGTCTACAGGAACACCCCAAACCTGTGTGATTTAACAGGAGACAAAACAAGGCTAATCACCCCAGCACTGGCCCATTTAGATTCAGTAAACTTACTGAGGCTCCAGAGGAAGGTCTTCAGGACTCAGACCTTAGTTACACATTTTAAAAAGTTAATCACTTATTTCTTTAAAGAAATGCACACTTACACATAGACATATAGCTTAGGAGGTATAAAAGCTCTAAAAAACTTTGTAATTTTGAGTTGATCTGGTGATAATTTCCAGTCTTTCTCTCTGTAACCAGTTATAGAAATAAAAACTCTCTTCCTCCTCAGTTCATCTGCATCTCGTTATTGGGCCGTGAAAAACAACAGCCCCACCCTCAGTTTGGTCCAGGAACACTTACACACACCCAGATGGTACAGCTTGCTACACAATGAAGCCATATGGTGTAGCCTATTGCTCCGAGACGACACACCTGCACAGCATGAGACTGTACTGAAGACTGTAGGCAACTGGAACACAAGGGTAGCTATTCTCGCATCTGAACACGTCTCAACATGGAAAAGGTAATGCGTTGCCCCGTAGCACTGCGACTGCTAGACGTCACTCGGTGGTGGAAATTTTCAGCTTCATTATAATTTACAGGACCACATTTATCTACACGGTCTGTCATGGATAAATGTCATGCAATGCATGATTGTTCTCTGTTCTTAGCTTGCCATGAATTAAACATCATTTAAATAAGAACTAGGTTCATCTGGAGAGGACACCCTAATCAAATTCCTTTTTTAAAATTATTTTTTAAATGACGTAGTTCTGCTCTTGTTGCCCAGGCTGGAGTGCAATGGAACAATCTTGGCTCACTGCATCCTCCACCTCCCAGGTTTCAGTGATTCTCCAGCCTCAGCCTCCCGAGTGGCTGGGATTACAGGCATGTGTCACCACGCCTGGCTAATTTTGTATTTTCAGTAGAGATGGGGTTTCTTCATGTTGGCAGGGTGGTCTTGAACTCCCGACCTCAGGTGATCTGCCCGCCTTGGCCTCCCAAATTTCTGGGATTACAGGTATGAGCCACTGCGCCTGGCCAAAATTCCCTGTTTTTAGAGAAGCACATTTGATACATACGTATGCCTTTCTTCTCTTCTCAGCTAAGATCACCTTTACTTAAAGTTGTCTATTCTGAGAAACTTGAGGCTTTGTTTGTTGGGATTAAAATGTACCTTAAAAAATGCAAAGGTTTGCCTGAGTTCATTTTTATATAGAATGGCAGACGATGAACACTTTTTATATCCCCCCACCTTGAGGAAAGAACCCATATATAGACCATTGTTGCTCCTGGAAGATGGCACAGACGTTGGCTTTTTTCTAAGAAGATAATGACTTTGGTCCTGACTTTGCACCCAATGCAATCTCCACTTCTAAGTAAGGCAACCTAGAGGCATGGATTTTGATGACTTCCACAGCCTGTGGTCTGCTGAGCATTTAAACAGACAAGCAGGCTAAGGGTCTGGCCCTCTGCTCAGGTAGTGGTTTCCTGTAATCAATGGCTCTCATGTAGATACAACTTTAACGTTAATATTTTTTCCAAAAAAATCCAAGTTATTATGGATATTTGGTAATAATTCATTGCAAAATGTATGCCAATTTTTCTTCAGATGTAAAAGATTGTTTCTCTCTTTCAGGGTGCCTAGAATCCTGCCTCATTCCAGAATGAGAATGCACAAAGTTATCAGATCTTTTTTTTTTCTTTTTTCTTTCTTTTTGAGACAGAGTTTTGCTCTGTCTCCCAGGCTGGAGTGCAATGGCACGATCTTGGCTCACTGCAACCTCCACCTCCCGGGTTCAAGCAATTCTCCTGACTCAGCCATTCAAGTAGCTGGCTGCGCTACTCGAGTAGATTACAGGCATGCACCACCATGCCTGGCTATTTTTAGTAGAGAGAAGGTTTCTCCATGTTGGTCAGGCTGGTCTCGAACTCCCAACCTCAGGTGATCTGCCCACCTTGGCCTCCCAAAATGCTAGGATTACAGGCATGAGCTACCGCGCTCGGCCAGTTATCAGATCTTTGAAGAGGAGCCATTCACAGGTGTGAGCATCTGCAAAACCATTGCCAAGTTGATAGTTTTGCAAGGAAAACTTCCTTTTACAGGGAAGGCAGTTAACATTATAAAACACTCCAAAAGATAAATTCATTTAATATTCACCGAGTCTTTACCACAATCTCAAAAATACAGCAGATAAATCATCCTCTCTGTGCACAATGCAGGGAAGAGTGATTTGCTCAAAGCTGCCTGATTGACTGACTCTGGCTCCAGGTCCTGCCTTCCTAAATCGTAGGGGCCCTTTGAGCTGCATCACCCACCCTAAGGAATTACAAACGTTGGATTCCTTGAAAGAGCCGCATTGCTTAAAAGCACTACATCTGCACTTCATTATGATTTTGAAGGCATAAAAACTGTTCTAATTTGGAAAGCTTTTTGATAGGTGAACTATGATGTTTCTGACTTACTTGCGCATTTGAGCTTATGTATAGTTTTTCAAGTCTTTTTTATTCAATGATACTTGAAAGTGGTGTCTATTAAACAATCTTTTAAAAGTAACCTACTTGTCTTCTAATAGATGAAATCAACAGATTCAGCCTCAGTATCTTGTTCTATTATTGTATATTGTCTATTTTCTTGCACATGGTCTACATATGCTAAACACATGTGAGAAAAACATGAAATGTACACATTTCATTGTTTATAAATTTACATCAAAATATTAAACACCAGCTAATTATATGCATGCTAATGCATTTACAGCAAAATGAAGTAATATTCAAAATTTGCCTTGAAATGCATCAAAAATATAGCATAGTTTAATAAATGGCTAGAAAAATAACAGATAGTCATGTGACAAAGGAAATACTTTGTAAGTTTTCTTAGTGGAAGCTAGGTGGTGTATATTAAGGTGTTAAATTATTCCGGTATTAAAATTATTTCAATTTTGCCATATTTGAACATTTACATGATAAATTGCTGTGAGAAACATGATTTCTTATTTGATATGGCCTTGGTTTATTTTCTAGGACTAGCTAAAAGAAAAAGCATCATTGGATATTTCTGCTAGCATGCTAGTTTCATTGCAATGGGATCAGAGCACAGATTAAGTGCAGGCTGGGTGCAGTGGTTCATGCCTGCAATCTTAGCAATTTGGGAAGCTGAGGCAGGGGGATCGCTTGAGTCCAGAAGTTCAAGACCAGCCTGGGTAACATGGTGAAAAGCTGTTTATATATATAAAAAATTTCCAAAAATTAGCCAGGCATGGTGGTACACGCATGTAGTCCCAGTTACTCAGGAGGCTGAGGCAGGAGGATCACCTGAGACGAGGGAAGTTGAGGCGGTGGTGAGCTATGATTGCACCACTGCACTCCCACCTGGGTGACAGAGTAAGACCCTATCTCCAAAATAAATAAAAAATAAATAAATTCACACCTCTACAAAGAAATGCAGACCAATACAAACAATACAATTTTCCATGTTGAATAAGTTTATGTAGTTTTAGTATCAAACAGTGCATACCTTCACATGTTGGGAGAGAACCTTCAAACTGCAACTGGGAACTGAGCTTGCAGGTCAGAGTGTCGGTCCCCACCAAGGTGTACCCGGGGTGGCACTGGTACTTCACAAAATCTCCTAGAAGAGTCAATACAACAAACCAGGAATTTGTGTGTGACCTTCTGAGCGTGTGAGGGTGTTACACATATCAGACTACTTAATGAATTAAACCAACTTGCAAATCTTTTTAGAAACTGTGTCTGTATTTATTTTTAGTCTTTTAAAAGTAGTACCATTTTAAGTTCTTAATTTATAAAGATGCTCTATTAAGCTTAGCCGATATTAGTACTGAAATGATGGGCCAGCTTTTCTTCCTTGACTGATGCATTCACGTTGGTTCCCCTTCCCCAGTGATTGCAGATGGAAAAATTAAAAAAAAAAAAAAAAAAAAAAAGGAAAACAGATGCTATGGTTTAAGCAAGATTGTAGAATCGAATGGCTTTACAGCATCCATGGAGACTCATCTCTGACCTTGGCCTACTTAGCACAACATTCCAATTAACTAAGCCAGGGTGAGGACAGCAGAAATCGGGTCACATGGTTTGACCAGTGGTCTGAAACACAGGGCAGAGTTTTACAATTGGGGCTAAAAAATCCTGGGTTACAATAATTATACTATAAACATATGCCATCACTGCCTTCTCAGTATGACCAGAAGAGTATTTAATAAATTAGATCATTAATATAAAATGATAAAGCAGAAATCCTAAATATCATCACCAAATATTTTCTCTTATTATATCCCAGTTTCAAGGAAATGCTAATGTTATGTAATCATCCTTTTAGCCACGAATGATTAAGATTTTTCTCAAGTGCATGAATGCGTCCCCCTAACCAAATGCAGATATCTGCCCAAGTCTGTCTAGCAAATACGATTAGCAAATGTCGTAGAGGAAAAAAATGTTCAAACTGACATCAAAATTCAAATGGCAAAACAAAAAAAAATCATGGTAATGAAGAAGGACAGACATTTTCTATTTGACACATGACCTCTGCATAAGTTCTCAGCAATACTTTAAGGACAGTTTGCTTTTTGTTTTTGTTTCTCTGACAAATTACTCATTAACTTGTCTGAGTAATGATTACAATGAGAAGTGGGTGTAAAAAAATGTCATGTTGAGTTCATGGTATTGTAATGAAGAAAATATTACCTATTTCGAAATCATCATCTTCAGTAAGCATTTCTGCCTGTGGAACCGCTGGGGGAGGTTGACATTTTTTGAGCTGAAATGCTAAATGATTAATGGAAAGAATAATAATAATTGCAATTACACTTGCTGAATAAAACACAACTATTACAAAAATTCACCTGACAGTTGTTATAATGCTTAAGTATGCTGACTGAAATGTCTATATTCATGAATCATAGTTTTATAAAATTCCCAAGCTTCAAATGTTCATATTATTATTTAATGCCAAAAAATAGTTAAAGCCCAAGGAAAAAAGTATACAATTATTTTTTAAAGTATAGCATTTAAAGAAACACACTTTACAGATGTTTGGAATTTTGCAAGAAGAATGACTCAACAGTCAACCTGGCTCCCTGTCCATGTTTAGATTTGCTAACATTTGCCCTGTCCCTTGTCCCGAGGAATTCTGTGGGTGGCAGTGTTCGTGAGAGATAAGCGATTGATTGATAGATGTTCTGCATACCATTTAGAGTGCATTCCCAGGATTATTGGAGGTTTGCTTTCACACCATTTATAGTTACATGACATTTGCTATAACATCTTTTCTTGAGACAGGGATGAGTAAATCTATAAAAGGTACCAAATCTCTTTCAATGGTCTTCATCGCAGAGCTTCACTTAGGATACATGTATCTTGGAATAAATCCAAGCTTGATATGATGTGAAAGAATAAAGATATCATTAAACAAAAAAAGGACCACAGGAAACAGTGGCCTCCAATGCAAGAGAATCATATACGCCCTCAGCTGAGTCAAGAAACTTCAGCAGGAAACACCACATGGAATTCTCAGTCTTAATTACTGGAGTGAAAAATCAACTGACCGTGGAAATTGAGGACAAAGAAGCCTCCATTTGAAAAGTCGCTGTGGAACTTGAGCAAGACTTGGTTGGTGGAACTATATGCCGTTTCGAGGGCTGTGTTGCCACTGAAAACTCCCAGCTGGGGTGAGTTCTGATCGGGACCGTCCCTAGAAAGACAGAAAGAGGTGGCTGTCTAAGTATATTTACTTCTGAGTGAGATTAATGGAAACTTTGGCTAATGAATTGATTTTTTTTATAAAAGCAATAAAACATATCCACTCTCTGGATACTGTGTTTGTAAACATCAAGATGTTGAATTTCCACAAAGTTGAGGAACTCTCCAGTCTATGTCTTTCATTAGTGTTCAGCAGGCACTCGGCACTGGTCAAATGTCAACAGCAGCACGCCTTTCCTCATCCATGTTGCGTGATTTTTGTCATTGTTTCATCAAGCATATAGGGAGTTTTGTAAGCACTCTTTCTTTTACCAGAAAGAGGTAAAATTGGCCAGTGACGGTGGCTCTCACCTTGAATCCCAGCATTTTGGGAGGCCAAGGTGGACAGATTACCTGAGGTCAGGAGTTCAAAACCAGCCGGTCTTCTGCTTCTACTTGCCCTGGCCACTGGCTTCTGCTCCTGCTTCCACTGTGGGCTCCGACAAGAGTGCAGCCACACCACACACAACATGCACACACACATAACATACACACCACACACACAGACACCACACACACAAACACACATATAAGTCACACACAGACATACACAAGCCACACACACCACACATACACACCCATAGAGACACACATCACACAGATATACCCCACACACACCCACAAACACACATCCTCTACACACACACAGATACAGACACACAGACACAATTTTGCCTATTTCTACCATGCCGCAAAACCCACATTTACTATGTGAAATTGATTCCCTATATCTCTGGATTTCGTTGAATTTCTTCTCTAGTATCTAAGAAGTTTATTCTAAATATGTGCCCTGTATATAAATGGCATATGTATGCTAAGTCAGAATTGTTTATCACGATTACAGATATTTTGACTTGAGAGGTTCTCATACCAAACAGCAATGTAATCGTTCACAGCTTCCGTCTGTAACAGGGTGAAGTTGATGTAAACTCCGTGCCCGGGAGGCACCGTGATGAGCCAAATGCAGTCTTTCAGGATCGGATACTCATCAGGAAAGCCAGGGGAGTAGATGGTGCCATTCTGAGAAGTTACATTGTACCCACAAGGGGCTGCGAAGGAAGCCAAGAAAAAAAAAAATGCCATACAGCTGATTTTAGAAAGTAGAAAGCTAAATATTTGACTCCAAAGTACCTTAGCCAACATTTTTCCTGAAGGGAAGTAAGTGAGAAATATTTCTGATGACTGTTTTGTCAAAATTACTCTCCTAAAATTTGAAGACCTTAGAAGAATTATATGTCTAAGCTAAGTTATCTCAGTTTTATTTAATATATTCTCCATATCTTCAAAATTCCTTTAGGACAAATTTATTCTTCTATGACTCAAATAAAATCCTTAGTTATCACCTGTGACCTGCTGATAACCCATTCGAGTGTCCAGCACAATGAATTATGGGGAAAGTATTCATAACTATGTAACTGCTTTTTCTAACTCACACCGCTAGACCCTATTTACAAGTCATCTGAAACAGTTTTATCTAAGTCTATTTGCCTTAAAACAAAAACATTATCAATTCTTTACTTATCTTACTTCTTTGGATATACACCTGAAGAAGTAAGATAATGTAATGTAAGATTATGTGAGTGATGTTTTACGGAAGCATTTCCAGTTTTTACAAGTGTTCAACAACTTGAAGAACTACCACAATACCCAATTTATTTTCATTTTTGTTAAGAAATGTATATTTATTATTTTAATGGTAATTATTTTATTTATGGAAAACGACAAGTCCAAGCACTAATGGAATAACCTGAAATATAGTCTTTAATTCAAACATAGTGCATCAAAGTCATAAAACTTTGAACTTTGAAATCAAACCAACAGCTAAGAGGTGTGAGATGAGTGTTCACAACTCTCTTGAACCTTGAAGGGCTGCCAAAGATGGTATAGAATTTAGGTGGAGGAAAAAGGCCCAAATACACAAACAGATAAACAAAAGAAAAGTTTAATAACAAGTGAGAATATACCGTGAGGCAGGATATGATACATTGCTGAACCACTGAACCGCACAGATGTGTATTGATTTGAAAAGAACATTGGATTGAACCTGACTGGAGATTTGGATCCTTTCATCAGAAGAAAGGACTATATGTAGAGACTATTTTAAAAGTTTTACAGCATCATTATTACTAAGTGAGGTCTGGAGTCACACAAACCTGGATTTGCGAGCTGGAGAAGCAAATTACCCCTGGGAGCCTCCATTTCTGTAAATTCTATGAGGTCAGGGTCTGGGACACTCCTGAAGCTTGTCATCTGTAACATGGGACCATACGCCGGGCACGGTGGCTCACTCCTGTAATCCCAGCAGTTTGGGAAACTGAGGGGGGTGGATCACCTTAGGTCGGGAGTTCAAGACCAGCCTGGCTAACATGATGAAACCCCAACTCTACTAAAAATACAAAAATTAGCCGGGCGTGGTGGTGCACACCTGTAATCCCAGGTACTTGGGGGGCTGAGGCAGGAGAATTGCTTCAATCTGGGAGGTGGAGGGTGCAGTAAGCCAAGATTGTGCCATTGCACTCCAGCCTGGGTGACGGAGAGAGTCTCTGTCTCTAATAATAATTAATAATAATAATAATGGGACTATAAACCACGCTGTCCCCATAACAAGCTACTTTGGTCTCCTGTTGGCAGTGCACTTTTCCTCCCTCCAGATGTCGAGGGAGTGTTCACATGCCTTTCTTCTATTTTCTGCCAAGGCAAATTTGTCTCTTCCTTCAAAACTCAACGCCTTGTCACTGCCTTCTTAAAGTCTTTCCTGGTTGCTCTGGCTCTAGAGGTCCAGCATCTGCTCACAGACCACACAGCTCCCACGAGACTGTCAGCCTCTAGGAGACATGGTCTGCGTCTCCTCCTTCCACCCCAGCCGCTACCTCCTTTCATCAGTCCCTATTGTCTAGCTCGGATCGTGATAAACAAATTGATGAATTGATGAATTAGAGAATAACCAGAAAGCACTTTAATAGTAAACTCATAAAACCGATTAGGCTGAAACCCTTTACGAGTGACTCCATGCTATTAATTTAGTGTGGACTTACAATGCTAAGGTTTCCCTTTTGCATTTCTGCTTTTCTAGTTGAATCTTGAAGTTATCTAACCACATTATAGATAGTAGCATCCTTCCTGTTGGGAAAACAAAACAAAAAGCCATCGTTCCCACGTCTTAAAGGGCAAAAGAAATGAGGTGGTGATTTTCTTGGTAGAACACATTCCTGATTCCAATATTCTTTATGCCACTGAATAGCTCTATGACATTGAGCAAGTCAGTGATTCTTGCCATGATTTATCTATGAAATCCAAATAACAAATCTTTTCAATGACTCCCTCAACAAGTATCTACTGAGAGTGTATTATGTACCAGAAAGGGTGCTTGGGGCTGGAGACGCCATAGTGAACCGTGGAGACCCTGTTGCTGCCTTTGTAAAAAGCTTACTGAACAGTGATGAAAAGAGATATTAAGCAAACACTACAGAAGTTTAAAATTCAACGGGTGTAAGTGCTGTGAAGGAAAAGAAGAGACGCTCATCATCACATAAGATAATAACATTCTATCCGTGAGCACACAAAATTCTCTCAAAGCAAAATCCTGTTGCCCTCCCACTGGGTAGTCTAGAGATGAAAAAAAAGAAGACCTTAAAAAAACTGGAGTCGAAATTTCCCCTCTCCTTTTCCTTGGCCTGATCTTTATCTAGTTCCAGAAAGTCTTTAGCCTCCCTGGAGTGGCATCAAAGGCATGCTTGCATTTCCCCAAGTGGTGGGTCTCACTGAGCTCCGCAGAGACGCGGGCCTGTGATCTGCCTCCGCAGGAAGTGTGCGTGTCTCGGCAGGAAGCGCATCCCCTCTGCCTTCCTTTCCCTGGAGGCGGGCTTCAAAGTGGAGTCTGGAGTGAGATGAAGGAGGAAGCTCTGCGTGGAACACAGCAGGTACCTCCCAGCTCCTCACCTGTCTGCCTGGGAGACTCTGGTCCGAGCCTGACCAGGAAGACAAGCAGCTGACCATGGCATCAGCAACTGAAAGAGATGGAGAGGCCACACTCCCTCCAGTCTCGGGAGCCATGGGGTAAAGAGACGCACACGCATTTCCGTGCTCATGAATACCCCGATGTGCACGTGGGAGAGAGCATTGCGGTGCAAGGCGGTGGAGGAGGGAATTGCTGAAGCTGTTTGCTCATGTATTTTTCCAGAGAATAAGCACATAAAGATAACAAAGCAGCATATTTTGATCCAATTCTAGAGCCAGCAGTCGCTGTGTTCAAAGTGATGGCGGTGATGTCTAACTTGAATGTCATGCCCAATGGCAAACTAGCCCAGGTACCCTGGCGCCACTGACCTCCCCCACAGTACCACTCTCTACCATTGCCTCAAATACCACCGAGGCTTCCCTTCGTTAATTGATATCCCTGAGAAATGGGAAGGGGGGACTTTTGGTGGTTCACACACACAAAAGTGATGGGTATATGTGACTGACTCCTGCTCAGGTGTGAAGCCAGAGCTAGAAGATACCAGAAAATCAACTGGTGGGCTGGCACACATTGGCAAAGGAGGGCGGAGGTACAAGGAAACATCTCTTTATTGTGCTACCTTTTCCTCTCTTTATGCAATGTCACTTTCTGTGAAGAGAGATGGATAGGGCATATTAAGTGATGTTACATCAAATTAAAATTAAAACAGGCTGGCTGTGTGTGGCTCATAGCTATAATTTCAGCACTTTGGTAGGCTGAGGCAGGAGGATCATTTGAGCCCAGGAGTTCGAGACTAGTTTGGGCAATAGAGGGGGATCCCATCTATTAAAAAAATAATAATAATAATTTTTTTTTAAATTAGTCATGCATGGGAGCACATGCCTATAGTCCCAGCCACTTGGGAGGCTGAAGTGGGAGGACTGCTTGAGCCTGGCAGGTCAATGCTACAGTGAGCGGTGATTGCACTACTGCACTCCAGCCTGGGCAACAGACTGAGACCCCATCTCAAATAAATAAAGTAAAAACAAAATAATTTAAATTTTAAAACCTTGAATGTTTGCTAAGAGGCTTATCATTTATAGATGGTTTTCTCTAGAATTATGTTAAGTTTTTTGCCTAAACATTAAGAATATGAAAGAAATTCCATATTAAAAAACTAATAAATATACTTGGCATAAATATTAATATAAAATATAGTAAATATGTTATAATAAATATAAATATATATGTAAATATTTATTAATATAAAAATATCCTGACTCTTAATATATCCAGATACTGAAAGCTTAATCTCCCCTACCGTGTAGGGCACCAGAGTTATTTCTGCCATCATTTTTCTTCCTTCTCTTACTCTGGTTTCCTTAGAGGTATTTTCAGATAAGAAGCCAGAATGCACTCTGTCTTGGAAATTGTCGTTTGGTAATGGAGATTTTAAAAACTGTATTTGTGAATGTAAGTAAGAAAAATAAGGAGACAGAGTTGCATTCTTTACAGTTATTTTTATTCTCTATTACTGGGAAAGATTATTTTCTGTATTTACCAATCAACTTGGTAAGTCTTAATTTCAAAAAATATGTATGTAATAATACATTGTTTAGCTGGTTGCATTTCTCATGTCAATTTTGCAATAAAATTGTTTTCTGCTTACAAAATCTGTCAAATTCAAAGAAGCTGCTAACATACCTATCACAACATATTACTTACACTAATAATTATCTCCGTCTATGCAGTTCCCCACTATACACATACTAATGCATTTAAGTCAAGTTTGTTATGATAGTGTTTAAGATTTTTTTGATACCTAAAAGTATACTTTTATGCATAAACATTTCAGTTTCTTAAACATATTTTAACAATTATAACCCCAATTTTTTTTTCTTTTTTTGAGATGGAGTTTTCCTCATGTCACCCAGGTTGGAGTGCAATGGTGCTATCTTGGCTCACTGCAACCTCCACCTTCCAGGTTCAAGCGATTCTCCTGACTCAGCCTCCCAGGTAGCTGGGTGCCCGCCACCACGCCTGGCTAATTTTTGTATTTTTAGTAGAGTTGGGGCTTTGCCATGTTGGCCAGGCTGTTCTCAAACTCCTGACCTCAAGTGATCCACCCACCTCGGTCTCCCAAAGTGTTGGGATTACAGGCGTGAGCCACTGCACCCGGCCTCTATAACCTTTTTTTTTTTTTTTTAACTGAGACTTCTGTGTAATTATGTTACTGACAGAAAAATAATGTCTTGAATTTCTCAGGTAACTTTCAGAGACATTTTCTTTCATTTGTTTATTTTCATAGATATCATACTTTCAGATCACAGTTTTTCAGATAAATTTATACTGTATTAATTTCACGTAATAGATTCTTATGTAGCTTAATATGTATTTTCAGTATGTACATACAAATTGATTTCATATATACTTGTGAAGACTGATGCCTTAGGATTTAGAATTATTTCATTAATTATCGAAACTGGTCAATTTTTAATAAAGACATCGAGAAGTTGTTTAAAGTATCTCCATTTTTTCTGAAGTTCTTTCGAAGTCTACAGGGCTGGACCTTTGAAGATGGTTTTTCAGTACACTTGACCTATATAGCAACCATTGATCCGAAATGATAAACCACTGTCAATTAATAAAATACATGTTACATGAAGATACTGGGTTGTCAGCAGTGTTTACTGCTGTCTCTGGGGAAGACTTAAGTGCCATATAACCGTACCCAATAGGCATCTGAACAGCCTCCTCATTCTTATGAATCAATGACTTCTTTAAGAAATATAAACTTTCACAAGTAAAGCACCTTTTGTGTTAAATAACAGCTTTTTAATATGAAAAGGGTATTAAATACACATTAGATGGTTCTTAGAAAATCCTTTATATAGGTCCTCTAATTTCTTTCAATATTTATGATCAACTTTTACATGAATCCTGTGTTTCAGTTTTTAAATTTGGTTTATGAGTATTGGTAAAAATAGAAATATAATAGTACAAATGCTTGTTTAGTAAAGAACTTGGCATGGACCAGAGAGATCTGGCCTCTGCGCTCACTCCTGGGAGGGGTCTTTGTGGAGTATGTAATTGGTCCGATCTAGCAGTGCCAGGTGGGAGCTGGTTACACCAGAAAAACCAACCATGTAGCTTAGGCTGGGGCATGTGGGGCACAGCTGTCTACCTGGAGGCCAAGATCAGCCATTGGACATTCAATCCCTCAGTCCTGCCTACAAAGCAGAGCCCCACTAGAAACCTCAAAACTCAGACCCGAAGAGGTGACCAGGGAGATGGTCTTCTGCCTGTGGTCACATGGGGTTTCTGAGAGAGCGAGACATCCTCCTGGACTCGGCCACACGTGTCTTTTCCCTGGAAGATACTGACATATCCCCTCCCTGTTAAAACCATAACGACAAGCATGACAGTGTTAGAGATATCTCTGAGTTCTTCTAATGGAGAATGAAGCCTCAGGCTGGTTTTGGGAGTCTCAAGGGCTTTAGGCTTTAAACTCATCCAGAGTTTAGCTACTTGTGGATGGTGTTATACACCATGTTAGAATTAGGAAAGGTGGCATCACTTTAAATTCTATCAAAAAAGGTAGATTTTGTTATTTTCACACTGACAAAATAATTCTAAGCCAGAGCAGTTATTTCCATATTGAAAAACTAAGCTTGAGAAAGCAATAAAATCAAATTAGATACTTAATTGTAGTTTTTTAATATCAAGCCAGAGAGTCTACCATTTACATATGAATTCAAAGTCTTCACACCAAACTTGCAAATAAGAGGTTTCAATCCTGATAATTTCAAAGGAATTTATACATATATATGAGTTTCTAGAATGGAAAGTAGACTTAAAGATTTAAAAAATGTTTTAATGAAAAATAGCCCAGATAGGTTATTGCTATCCTTATTTTATAAAATTAATTTTAAGTGCTGCTATTTTATATGTAATTAAATAAATATTAGATTAAGATAAAATACTTTTAAAATATGGTGAAATAATTGTTTGCAGTTATTTTTTATTTTATTTATTTATTTATTTATTTATTTGAGACGGAGTCTCGCTCTGTCGCCCAGGCTGGAGTGCAGTGGCGTGATCTCAGCTCACTGCAACCTCAGCCTCCCGGGTTCACGCCATTCTCCTGCCTCATACTCCTGACTAGCTGGGACTACAGGCGCCCGCCACCACGCCTGGCTAATTTTTTTGTATTTTTAGTAGAGATGGGGTTTCACCGTGTTAGCCAGGATGGTCTCAAACTCCTGACCTCGTGACCTATCTGCCTTGGCCTCCCAAAGTGTGTTTGTAGTTATTTTTATAATAATATAGAATAGATAAATATGGGTAAAAACTGTGATTTAAAAAGTCTATTGATGTGCTTCTTTTACTTCTTCAGTAGAAATTAAAGCACGGCCAGATGTCTTTCCCTTTTCCCCACAGGATATAAGTGTTTAGTATTTCAAAGGTCCACGGAATTGGTAATTTCATTATTTTTTCATTCAAAGGCCCTGTATGCATAGTGTTAGAATATCGGGTTTACAGTCAATTTTCTATTACATATGCATTCTTCCTAAACATCGTATGGATCTATTATTTTAATTTGATATTGAAAAAATGTCAAAGTCATCATAAAAATTAGGCAGTCACACAGAAGCATTAAAGTCAGGATTCCTGCTCAGGAAAGGACAGCTAAAGAGACCAGGTCTTCTGTTGCACCATTGAATAAGAACTTTCCTCCAACCTCTCCCGAGAGCCCCTCCTCCTACACTATTAGACCACTCTACTGTTTTCTCCTAAGACTGCATCTATACTGCGCTTTTTCTGACACTGTTTCTTCTACCTGGAGTGTTCCACCTCCAAGTAGCAAAATGCTATGTACCTTTCAAGGCCCACTACAAAAATGAGTTCATTTTTCTGAAATGCAAAAGCAATATACAATTATTGTAAAAGCTAAACAAAAATAAATACCAAAGATCAAATTAATAAGTACCCTTTTTCCCTCTGGTCCGACAATTTGATATAACCACTGTAAAGGTGTACGCTGCTGACTTCACGGAGATTTCCCTGATGGCTTGCCAAGCCTGTGCCATCTCCTTACCTGCAGCTGAGTATAACATTCCTCTTGTGTTTACTATTTTGCTATCCTTATAATTTCCTTGGCAACAAGGGTTTCTTTTCCACTTTTAACTTACTAGTATATGACATATTCCTTAAATATTAAGTAGAGTGAGTAAAACATAATAGATTCTCAATGAATATTTATTGAATACATTAATACATTATTGGATATGTTCATTTAATATTTAATGTGCTATTATGCCCATGAAACATTAAATTGCCCCCAAGCGAAATGATGAACTTACCATCACATCTTGGAAAAGGGTAGTTCCAGTTTCTGTTGATCCCATGCTGACAAGTGAGCACAGGATGGCCTATTAGAATGTACCCAGGATAACACTCGAAAGATATTGATTGCCCCACACTGTAATCCGAGTTGATCATGTACCCATTCTGAAATGGGGGTGGATCTGGACAGTTCTGTAATTCATAGGCTGAAAGAAACAAATAGACAAAATAAAGCGTATATTTGAGAGGTTAAATTACTCCGGAATTTGAAGGAGGAGTGTCATCATATGTAGCTGCTTAAGATGAAGTTGTTGGATATAAGTTTAATAATGTATATTTTCTAAGGAGTCAGTTGCCATCCAGTCCAACTGGATGTTATTAGTAGTAGTAGAATTATAACCATATGCATTTAATAAAATAGTGTGCTCTTTAAAAGGAATGTAGCACATACCAAAAATAAATTTGATAATCTTTACTATGGAAAAAAGGCATATGATGTAAATTATTTAAGAAAGTAATACAGGCCAGGCGTGGTGGCTCACACCTGTAATCCCAGCACTTTGGGAGGCCGAGGCGGGTGAATCATGAGGTCAGGAGATCAAGACCACGCTGGCTAACATGGTGAAACCCTGTCTCTACTAAAAATACAGAAAGTTAGCTGGGTGCGGTGGCGGGCACCTGTAGTCCCAGCTACTCAGGAGACTGAGGCAGAAGAATGGCATGAACCCCGGAGGCGGAGGTTGCAGTGAGCTGAAATCGCGCCACTGCACTCCAGCCAGACTCTGTTCCCCCACCCCTCCCCCCCCAAAAAAGTAATACAAATAATAATAAAAGGGGCCCACAAAGAATGCTGGGTGAACATGTACCTAATAATTCCATTTTAAACAGGAAATATACTACCAGTCTAAGTACTCCTGACTGGGAAATACGTCATTGTTTTGTTTAACTGTTTAATATAAATATAATAGGAAAATCCATTCCAGTCTCTTTAGTCTTTTTCTAAAAACAAAAACAAAAACAAAAAAAACAAAAAAACTGTATAATCCCTAAGCTGGCGACTACTGTCAGTACAATTTTTTATAACATGATGTATTGTGTTTTATCATTCTGTCTTTTATGTTCCCTAGAATAAACTCTAGGTAAGACAAGAGATAATCAATGTCTGCAGTCTGTGTGGTTTAAACATTTACTCATTAATTAGTAAGAAGTAACTAATCCATAAATTAGGTGTCATCTGATACCGTAATCTTAAAGCTAAATGAGCCATCGTGCAGACTCCTCTCGCCCACTCTGTTGAAGACGGTGTGAGTACTCGAAGCAGCAGAAGCCCTCTCTAGCATCTTTGAATGTTTAGGCACAGCTTTATCCATAAAGGTAGTTCCCATTAGACTGGGAACCTGCTCCTAATACAGCAGCAAAACCATACTGTGTAGCACCAGTTCTGGGAGAACCTCCTCCCTGTCATGTAATTCTGCTGAAACCCACCCTCAGTGCCAGGCAACACAATGAGTTTTTAAAGAGCATGAGGTCACCGGTCATTGTCCTCACAATCAACTGAAAATCAAGTCATAAAATAAAGTCTTCGAGCTTCTGCAGAGGGGCTTTTCCTGTGGAGAATGAAGTGAAATGGAAATTTCAATTTTATATGTAAATTCCTTAACCATTGACAATATTGGAGTGAGCCTGTAGCTTTGACACTTGTAAATAAATGCTGGAAAATCAAACAATATATTATTATGGCAGGTGTTTCCCAGAATTCTATAATTTTTTGTTTCTGTGTTCAGGACCTTGAAAAAGTAGAGGTGGGCAGGAAAAAAGACAGGACGGGGCAGAGGGGCCGCCAGATGGGGGATGGGAACACAGAGGGCATGATGTGGGTTTACTCAGAGATTAGATTTAAGAGACAGGTAAGGCTCAGAATATGAATCAGTCTGTGTTTTATATTAAAGCAATTGGATATCACCATAAAGATTAAGTGAGAACATATGGAAGATAGCAACCAGGCAATGTATGATGTGGGCCTGCACCGTGACCTTGGCGTTCGCAAGATTAATGTAAGTGCTGTTTGGAGTTTGTCTTCATTAACATTTGCCAAATATTAAGCATTCCATGGAGCCATGAGGTTTCATTATTATCTATAGCTTTTTCCTATTTAATAAACTAATGAAATGGCATCGTTTCCTCTTTAAAATAGCAATATACAGGCTGGGCTCGGTGGCTCACGCTTGTAATCCCAGCATTTTGGGAGACCAAGGCGGGCGGATCACGAGGTCAAGAAATCGAGACCAGCCTGACTAACATGGTAAAACCCCGTCTCTATTAAAAATACAAAACTTAGCCAGGAGTGGTGATTGGGCACCTGTAATTCCAGTTACTTGGGAGGCTGAGGCAGGAGAATCTCTTAAACCCAGGAGGCGAAGGTTGCAGTGAGCCGAGGTCACGCTACTGCACTCCAGCCTGGCAACAGAGTGAGACTCTATCTCAAATAAATAAATAACAATATGCAATGCTAGTGAGTCATTTGAGTAACTAAATGATGGCAACATTATTTGCCACAACTGTTTGGGAAAGTCATTGGAATAAAGCCATAAAAAATCAATTATAACATTAAACCTAGTAATACATTTACAGAAATCTCTATTATGAGCATGATTTCCAAGAAGGAAAAGGTAAATGTTTCAAGATGTTCATTGCAGCATTATTTACACTACAGAAATCCAAATGACTAAACAACAACAACAAAAAAAAAAAAAATAGGGAGAGACTCATAAATGCCAGCGATTAAATGTCATATCATTCAATAGTCACAGATTGTAGAGATTTCTGTGTATTTATTTATATTTTCAATATTATAAGTATACTGTGCAGTTGACAACAGGATCCTATGGTTAAGCCCTGACTATAGTCAGCAGGTTAAAATAATCCTTTATTTCACCTTTCAGCATCCCTTGGTTTTAATTATTTTTATTTATGCAATGATATATCTCTGAACAAGAGTCAGAGAAGCAGCAGAAAAATGATTGAGAACAAGAAAAATTGAGATCAGAGGACACACAGTGGCAAAAGTATCTTGAGATAATTCCTGGCATTGGCTCCCCCACGGACGGGAACTGGGAAGAACACGACGTGAGACAAATTCCTCCCAGAGTGGGAGAGGAGGAAACTTCATCTGGGGGGAAGCACTGAGCAGCCTCTGAAACCCAGAACCCCACTGGATTATGTTGCTCATTACTTACAGGGCCTTGGGGGCTCCCTAAGAGCTCCAGACATCACCTCTTGTACCTACTATCTAAAGATGTAAAGGGCCGGGAGCAATGGCTCATGCCTGTGATCCCAGCTACTAGGGAGGCTGGGGCAGGAGGATTGCTTAAGACCAGGAGTTGAAGACTGCAGTGAGCTATGATCATACCACTGCACTCCAGCCTGGGTGACAGAGCAAGATCTTCTCTCTTAAAAAGCAAACAAACAAACAAACAAAAAACAGATGCAAAGGAGTATTGCCTAATTAACAAGATCAGGCTGAATATCAAGTAATTTATGTGATAAAACTTAATAAACTGTCATAAGATTCAAATAAAATTATTACATTTAATTTATAATGCACCTAAACATTATAGAGAATTACCTGTATTTTAGGTTGGTGTGAATGTAATTGCAGTTTTTGCCATACTTTCAATGACAAAAACCTCGATTACCTTTACATAAACCTAATATATATTGATAATATGAAATTAAAAATAGTTATTGAAAATGAGTATTCTGATTAACTCAATGCTATCTTTTGACATGTAGTCTTTAGAACTCAGTATTTACAAGCTTTATTTACAGAAAATCAAGGATAAATTATGAATTTTAGAATGAATGTTTTTACCCCATAAATGTATACAATTATAATTTGCCAATTAAAAATGATATTACTTTAAAAAGATGTAATTACAAATAAAAAAAGGAATGAATGTTCCAGTGCTGCTTTTTGGTAAAGCTACATTATACCATGGAACTACTGAGTGCATACACTCTATAAGGATGTACTATAGATCAATAAACCTTATAAGCACAATTGCTATTAATGAAATTTATGAAAAAAAATGTTTGTAACTCACAATTTTGTGAAAATGGAATGTGCAGTTGACATGGTATGGCTGTGTCCCCACCCAAATCTCAACTTGAATTGTATCTCCAGAATTCCCACATGTTGTGAATGTGGCAAGGACCCAAGGGGAGGTAACTGCATCATAGGGGCCGATCTATCTCATGCTATTCTCATGATAGTGAATAAGTCTCACGAGAGCTGATGGTTTTATCAGGGGTTTCCACTTTTGCTTCTTTCTCATTTTCTTTTGCCACCGCCATGTAAGAAGTGCCTTTCACCTCCCACCATGATTCTGAGACCCCCGCTGCCCCATCCAGCCATGTGGAACTGTAAGTCAATTCAACCTCTTTTTCTTCCCAGTCTTGGGTATGTCTTTATCAGCAGCGTGAAAACGGACTAATATAACAGTCTACCATACAGTAGCTACATTATATAGAATAGTGTTTCTCAGTTGTTTTTGTGTCTGAAAAGTAGAATATTGGACTGTTAGAATCTTTTACATTGTTCTTGGCTTCAAGGAAAAAGTTCTGCAGGTGTTCGAAGGAAGAATATTCAAATCCCTATGAAACAATTATGTCTTAAAGGACATAGCTCAAAGGCTAGAGTGGCATGTCCCTCGTTATTGATTGTTTTTGTTGTTATCACCTATTTGAAAAACTAGATGCTTAGAAATCTATGCTAATAAATGTAGGGACAGGGAACATTAAAACAGAAAGCCAGGCCAAATCAGCATCTCTCTCTTTTCTGTGACACGCACACTCCTCATCTGCATTCCCCCATCGTGCGGCTCCCTGGGCCAACTTGTCAAACGCACAGCAAGGCCACTGGTGCCTCTGCCAGGGCCCATTCCACGCTGAAGTCCACAAAAACAGCCTTTTCTTGAAAGCCAGTGCCAAATGGCCTAGAAAACATCCACAGTGCATGGAATGCCTCCTCGTAATATTGCTATTTGGACCTAAAATTGCTTTAGAGACCCATGCTCACAAAAAAAGAATGAATAATTCCACACTGAGTTTCAACTATCAACACATTTCCTTCTTTATTATTCTCTTTTAGGATGAAATCAGCAATTCATTTCTCATTCTTGTTTGACTTTAAATGTAATAAACTCTTGGAAAAATGAGTCCTCCTATACACCAAATATGAATGCTAATAAAACCTTAAGGAAAAAAAACAAAAACGAAAACATGAAAAGCTGATTTCTAGTTTCTAGAGGAGAAGCAAATAAAACTGATTCAATACAACCTAATCTTCATTAGAAGATTTCATCCACGAATTAGCAGTGCCTTGGAAGTATACAAGCCTCAACTATCACAATACAATATTAACAAGTTAATGGCTCATAGGTACTCCTGGTGAACCTTCACTTAAAACAGTGTTTAACAGAGACGCACACATTTGCACAAAGGAGTGTTAATAATATGTAAAGCAATGCATTTCCTTAGTTTGTCTGTGTAGTCTGTTGAGTAATTTAAGAAGTACAATTAAGTTCTTTTTTGGGATATGTAAAACCAGTGTTGAAAGCTCTAGCCCTTTTCTGCTCATGAAATTAACCTCTATGACAAACACAAAAATAGGAAATTTGAAGTTGCATTTAATGATTCCAAGCCCAATGGCTGTGGGGTACTCTAACTGTTGAAAAAAATTGTTTTTTTTTTTCTTTTCTTAATGACAACAAAACAATTATCCTGTGTGGGTGGGGGAAGCAGATTAGCCTGTGTGGGCAGCGCAGTGATTTTTATCATTCATTTACTGAGTGAAATAAAGATTATATATTGACAGTGTACTCTGTTATAAATGCTAGTTATAAATGGAAACTAGAAATGGGTCTTACTCTTGTGAATTTAGGCAAACAAATTAAAGCATAGATGATTGTATAAAAGAATTGTAAGTTGCATAAATTATTACTAAAAATATAAACAGTGGATTGAAACAAAGAAAATATAAAACTTGGTTAAGGTTATGCAGTAGTGGTCAAAATTGTTTTGTTGAAGAAATGACGTTTAAATTAAGATATAAGTAGTAAAATGGTACAGATCATGAAAAGATCAAGAAAGGCAGACTTTTCAGCCAAAGGTAATAGTATGTGTTTCAAACCTAGAAAAAGTTCAGTGTCTGGGATAAGGGGAGAGTTTCAGGAGAGAGATTACCTCTGCAGTCCCGTCTCCCAAAGTGTGTGCCCTTTTTCACACTCTTGCCAACTCCTAAGTGGAGAGGAACTAGTCGTCAAATTGTTCAGACCACAGGATGTTCATTAGAACACATTTTATAAATGGACATAGACATACTATAAAAACTCAGGACCCATTTTTTCACCTGATAAACCCCATCTGCCAGTCAACATCATAATGACGACGATGATTATTCAAAGCCCATGACTCATTTCAGAATTATCTCAAGAATTTAAAATGCCAATTAGTTTCTTCTTCTATTGTAAACTATACACTAACGAAGAGTATCACCCAGTAAAAGTATCAGTTACACTAATTTTTGGTCTTTGTTCCAAATGTCTTGTTAAACTGAGTACTTCACTACTTAAATATTAATATTGATATTCCCTTCAACTTTTGATATATAAAGTCATATTCTCTCTGTTCTCAAATGTCTTTTCCAAACTTGGATTCGTTGTCACACTTCACACAATAAGGTATAAAGAACTATATTAGGAATCTGAATGGAAATAACTAAAAAGAAGTCATTAAGATACTTCCTTTGTATGCTGAAAATTGATACATTTTGGAAGGATCCTGTTGCATCCTTTTTAGCGTGGGTGTGATGAGTTTCATACTGCCTGTGTTGGCTTCCTGGACATGCCTCTGAAGGACTTGCAATGCATCACAGTGCCGGACTACACAGGTGTGAGAGGGTGAAGGAGGCCTCCATCTGCTGTCAGAACCCTCATGAAGCATGGCTTTCTTGCTCTGTACCCATCATAAAAGCATTCATCCTCATAAATGGGTTTTAAACTTATAAAAAGTTTTAATTTAAGAAAGCAAGTCATCAAGCAAGAGAAAAAGAAGAAAGATCACTTCCGTGGAATTTGATAAAGAAGTTATCATCCAGGGTAAAGGGTGGTAAAAGTCACGATTATCAAACAAATTCTGATTCAGCTGAAGGACATAACTTCTGCATCCCCATACTGGGCAATTCCTAAAGACTTCTGGAGGTATTATCCATTAGTTCTATAAGAGTTGTTGTATTATCTGTCATTAAAAAGTTGAATTAAGCCCAGGTGCAGTGGTTCACGCCTGTAATTCCAGCACTTTGGGAGATCAAGGCGGGCAGATCACCTGAGATCAGGAGTTTGAAACCAGCCTGGCCAACATGTTGAAACCCCATCTCTACTAAAATTACTAAAAGTAGCTGGGCATGGTGGCGGGTGCCTGTAATCCCAGCTAGTCGGGAGGCTGAGGCAGGAGAATTGCTTGAACCCGGGAGGCAGAGCTTGCAGTGAGCCGAGATTGCACCACTGCACTCCAGCCTGGGTGACAGAGCGAGACTCCATCTCAAAAAGAGAAAAAAGTTGAATTAGAAAGAGAATCATCAACACATGAAGAAATCTACCTCGGCAGTACATACATGAGCCTTGAAGTAGTTTTGCAAAAATAGGTGAGGCACCCTGGTATGACCTGAGTTCAGCCTGGTTCTCCCAATATAGGGACTTGAATGTTCCACTTAATCCCAGGAGGCTCATTTATTCATTCATGAAAGGAGACTAAATATACCCATCTATACAAGGGCCACAGAATTAAATGGGATGATAAATGAAATGAATCACTGTTGGCATATATTAGTTCAGTAAAGCTTAGTCTTGATGGAAAGAATTGTCTAGTTTCTTTGATAAAATATTTCTCATTACTCAAGGCGAAGCCCTCGAGCTACTGCTCTGATGGACACAGACCAAGGAGGAAGAGGCCACTGCTTCTCGTGGTGGGAATTAGGGTGAATCACTCTAAGAAAATGGCATTGCTACAGAGAGTAGGGCTGTAGTTCACATCAAGGTGTTCACTGAAGACTTTGAAGCCCCGCTTGAGTCCTCAGCTTCCCTCTCAATGAAAAGATCCATCTGGGGTCACAGTAGCATCTCAGCCATGAATGGTAGTCCACAGAATTTCCCAAGTACACACATACAGAAGCTCACCAATTTCCCGTATTTATTGACCATTCTAAACTTCTGGGATAGCATATCACTCTTTCCTTATAACCAAGGATATCACCCTGGTTCTCAATTCTAAGACATATTTTCTGCCTAAATATGCTCCATTTGTTGTCTTAATTCCTAATCCCAGCACCTGTTGATGAAGCCAACCAAACTGCTGCAAAAGTTGTTGTCAGAGTTTTGGGCCTCGCTGGGACTGCAGGCTCATCCATCAGTGCTTCAGGAGGACTAGCCTGCACACGAAATGTGCTCTCTGCATTGCATGAGAGGCTTGCAGCAAGTGGAATGTGGAAATCTGAAGGGGCCTTCACCTAGGAGATGGGTCTACTGATGCACACTGAGAATGTCAGCTTTTGGTTCAGAGGAATGGAGGTGACAGTGTTGCTTTTGCTTTAAGAACACCCATAAAAGAAGGAGTAGATGCCTGCGTTCTGCAGGGAGAACATCGGTCAACAATGAAGATTCAGGTCCTAGTTTCTAAGAGTCTTGTCCACAAGCTAAGGGGAATCTTAGCCTTTTCTGTCTTGTACACGGTTGTCCTAGTTGGGGTGGGGATTGCTACAACCCTTTGTAGTCACTGTTGGAAGTACTTTTACGCAAAAGAGGCACCTTTGTAAAGCCTTAGGTTGAAAGCTCAATTTCACTCATGCAGAAGGGTAAAAAAAGAGACTGAGTAAGCTCCCTTGCCCTGTTTCCCTAATTACTCAAAGTCACTCAATCCCCCGTTGAAAGGAAAAGGAATGATGCAGTTTTAGAAGCATATCAACTTTATGTTCAAATTATGGTTTGTGTATAAGCAACAATTTGCATGCTCACAAAATTCAGAATGAATTGTTCAGATGCTCATTGTACCTGGAGGTGGTTTAATTGCTTGTTCTTCTAAAGGGGAAAAATTGGTATAACAAACTATAGCATATTTTCTAAAAAAATCATTTCACATAAAATTCAGCAGTTTTATGATTGTGATGAAGAATAAACAGATTTAACACATCCGATTATCTTTAAAAATGGTGTTTAGCACACATGGCAAAAGGAAGAAGAAAAACAGTGGAACTTTGAAAATAAAAGACATTTTTACTTCCTATGTCTAAAGCATTTAAAATTATCTTTGAGATATTTGGCATTGAATAATTTTTCTTTCCCAAAGAGTTTATGCATTACAAGGCAGGAATATGCTTTAAAACACAGAAAAGAGAGAGAGGAAGAGACTAAAGAACAAAGGAAGGAAGGGAGGGAGGGAAGGAATGAGAGGGAGGTAGGGAAGGAGGGAGGAATGAAGAAAGTGAGGAAGGAAGGAAGGAGTGAGGGAGGGAGGGGAGAGGAAGGGAGGGACGGAAGAAGGGATGGATGGAGGGAGGGACTTAACTTCTCCAAATGGCAGACTGCAAAACCTAAAAGAAAAGCAAGTCACTAAAATACTTAACATGTCAAAATTTTTACGAGTATTATGAAAATCTAAGTAGCAGTAAGCCCAAGGAAATACAACAAAAGTAGGCCGGGCGCACTGGCTCAAGCCACTCAGCACTTTGGGAGGCCGAGACGGGCGGATCACAAGGTCAGGAGATCGAGACCATCCTGGCTAACATGGTGAAACCCCGTCTCTACTAAAAAATACAAAAAACTAGCCGGGCGAGGTGGCGGGAGCCTGTAGTCCCAGCTACTCTGGAGGCTGAGGCAGGAGAATGTTGTGAACCCGGGAGGCAGAGCTTGCAGTGAGCTGAGATCCCGTCACTGCACTCCAGCCTGGGGGACAGAGTGAGACTCCGTCTCAAAAAAAAAAAAAAATATATACAACAAAAGTAAAATAACATAGAGAATTTTATCTTTTATAAAGCAATCCTTTCGATCTGAAAAAATAACTATTATTCACATCAAGTGTTTAAATCATAAGTGTAATGAAACCATGCAGTCATCCCTCTGATATCTGTTATATTTTCCTGCTAATATCTAGCTAGTTGATAAATAGCTTCATGCTATTGTCAGTTTTTCAGTTCTTGACTTAGAAATAGAGTGCATGACTTGATTTTACCAAAGTTCTTGATAAGTCATTTAACTTCAAGACAGCTACATCTATAGTAACATCTCTGACCTTTACATGGTCATAAATAAATGACAAACTTTAAGAATAAGGTGTACAGCACAGACATCATTGAAAATGACAAGAATTCTCTGTATGATTTATGCATCTTCTTAGGAGTTATTAATTATAATCTTAGCTTCTAAATCTCAAGTAGAACCTAGGAATGTTTATTTGACTTACCTATCAGAGTTAAGTGTCATCTTATCAATTTATCAATTTTATAAAATGGCAAACACTGATAAACTATCTAATTAAGTATCACCTCTGTCAGATATGATACCCTACAAGAAAATAAAATAGCTCAAATTCATGTTCTCATTTCTTTATATTATTTATTTTTATATCTCAGTGATAGAAAATTAATTGCCTACAATAAAAAAATATGTTGTTTCAAGTTTTTGCTTTATTTATTGAAAGTCCTTTCTTCTGCTTGACACCTGGCCTGGAATGGGGTATCCAAGACATGGGAAAGCAGGACCAATGTTTCCAGATTCTGTTATTGCAAGAGAAAAAGGGAAAGCAGATTTAAGGGTATCTCACAAATCCTTTAAAAGCTGCATGATAAACAATACTAGCACGGAGTTAGGTGTCAAGCAAATAAAACACTTGCTTAGCCAACCAGATGCTTGACCTAGGAGAGGACTCACACTTTCTAATGCCCAAAGGCCACACAGTCAATTTCAATGAGCAAGCCAGTAAGATACTAGAGGACGCCCTGAAGTCATGACCGCCCAGTCTGCCAGGGTTCTCTCCTACGTGAGAATGCAGGACAAATATTTCCAAATTCTGCTCTTGCCGGAAAAACGGGAAAGTGGATTTATGGGTATCTCACAAATTATGTAACATGGAATTCTCAATACTGATAATTGGTTTCTGTAAATATTAAATACTTTGTGAGCCAACCAAAGCAATTGTATGACCTGTGGTCTAGATGATTCCTACATGGACTTTTTGCAGGTTTGCTTGTTTATTTATAGACCATTATTATAGATTGAAATTATTGGTAGCTTTTGGAACTACATACACACGGCCTTAATAACCTTACCTGTAAAATATCAAGAGTAAAACACAGCAACAAAACCATTAAAAAAAAAAAAAAAAAAAAAAAAAGCATGGAGCTGGGCCAGGCGCTGTGGCTCATGCCTGCAATCCCAGCACTTTGGGAGGCTGAGGCAGGCAGATCACTTGAGGTCAAGAGTTCAAGACCAGACTGCCCAAGATGGTGAAACCCTATCTCTACTAAAAATACAAAAATTAGCTGGGCATGTTGACACACACCTGTAATCCCAGCTACTCAGGATGGGAGAATCGCTTGAGCCTGGGAGGTAGAGGTTGCAGTGAGCCGAGATTGCCCCACCGCACTCCAGCCTGGATAACAGAACAAGAATCTGTCTCAAAAACAAACAAACAAACAAAAAAAAACCAACCAACAAACAAAAAAAAAGTTAAGTGTTGAATATGGTATTAAGAATATTCAAAATGTGGGAGACTTGAGAAGGGCTTAGTGTCAACTGAGATAGACCAATTAATTGACAGTTAATGGTTTATGACATATAATTATGTTCTATTTTTCTTATTGGCTCAGATATTAAGATCATGCTCATTAAAAATGGAAATTACCATGTAATGAACAAGTTTAACATGATGATCATGGAGGAAGTATTCGTATTTTAACAGGATATACTTCACTAGGAATGGGGCAAGGGAGAGGACAGTGGGTAGGAAGATGGGAGAGAAGCACAGAATTCATCATACACATTATTCAAAATTGTACGTCGTGCATACAGCTAGACAAGGTGATACAGGTGTGTTGGAGCTGAAAGCCTCCCGCCCCCAATTCCTGGAAGCCTCTTCACTACTACTTGCTCTACTCCTCCCTCACTTCCCCCAACCCCCATCCACACACAATTCATTCTCTGCATGTAAGCAACTTCTCATTTACTTAAACTTCTTCAATGGCATCACATTGCACCTAAAACAACCTGAATGCATCACAGCAAATTCCCCAGACCCCCTGACTCCTGAGAAACCCTCTGACCTTCCACTCCCAGTGCATCAGCCTTGTTCCTCTCTTTTCTCTGGACTCATCAGGTTTCTCTCCACCCAGAACTCTTCCTAGCACATGCAGCCATGTCTCCTTCCAGTCCTTCAAATCTCAATGCCTCCCTCCCCTCCGGACAGTGGCAGACCCCAGACTCCCGCTCGCTACCTAAACATCACCCCAATCATTTCCTCCACAGCAGGCACCACTAACATAGCTTCAGCCTGGGCACGGCTGCAGCCTCTATGCCTGCAACTTCAAATCAATGCCCTAAACATGTGTTTTTGCCTCCAGTCTCTCTCTATTTGCTACAAGTGTTTCCGTAAGAGTCCATAATCTACATTGTACGAGATCAGGTTTTAAAATGTGTCTAAGGCCATTGTAATTCTCACTTTAAAACCCGTGATCGTTTCTTAAGGTCCTCCAGAGTCCATAACTGTTTTAATCTGAACTACTTCGGCATTCTGGTGAAGTCTAGTAAGTTTCTCAAACTAATGTCTTACTGTATAAAATAAAATACAGAAGATTACAAAGGAAACCAGCGATATTAACATATTCTGTTGTTATTTCACTCAGTAACAGGTGGCAAGTCTAATAACTAAGGCAACTTCAAACCATGGTGTAGTAACATTTTGAGATATCTGCAATAAATGAAACAAATCTATGATTTGGTGACAAAGTCACAGGTTATGCTAATACTTTTTTTTTTTTTTTTTTTGAGATGGAGTCTCACTCTGTTGCTCAGGCTAAAATGCACAGGTATGATCTCTTCTCACTGCAACCTCCACCTCCTGGGTTCAAGCAATTCTCCTGCCTCAGCCTCTTGAGTAGCTGGGATTACAGGTGCCTGCCACCATGCTCAGCTACTTTTTACATTTTAAGTAGAGATGGGGTTTCACCATGTTGGCCAGACTGGTCTTGAACTCCTGACCTCAGGTGATCCACCCGCCTTGGCCTCCCAAAGTGTTGGGATTACAAGCATGAGCCACTGTGCCCGGCCTGCTAATACTATTTTAATATTATTGCCTGTCTTTAAAATGTAAGGAAATGGTAAATATAAATTAAAGCTTAAGGGGAAAAATACGTAAATATTGTTTTGTATATATTTACCATCCAAGTAATAGATTCCTTGAATTCTATCCTCAAGGCCCCAGAACAATTGGTGTAGAGAATTAAATTCATGATCTTAACAGGGGATGCAAATTCCTTCACAATCCAATGCCATCACTCCACTGGCTCATGTCCAAACTCATCCTTCACCTTTGGCAGCCATAATTCCACCTCTAGTGTAAGCCAGGGTTCCCACGTGGCCTCCAGGTCCTGTTCACACGGAATTTTCTCAGGGAAAGCCCGCTCAGTGTGCCTGCTCGGCAAGGCCACCCAATGGGTTTTACCCTCAGACCTCAGCAGATACCTCAGTTATAGAGAGAATCATGTTGGATTTTAATTTTGTAATTGAAAGTCTAGTTTTCTACTAAATTATGACATTATTTTACAAAACACCCACGTATCTTTTTTTTTTTTTTTTAATCTCTAGCTCTAGGCACAGAAATTACATTCTCGTGCTAGTCTAATACATGGATAGCTTTCAAGAAAAATTGACTTAAAATACAACCTAATGGGTTTAGATTACAGAGAACTTCACAAGTTATAAAATACTACAATAATGTTTTATTCAAAAATGGAAAGAATTAAAAACTGGTCTATGAAAGTAAGCTGATTTGTCTTCAAAGTGTCACTTTTATGAGTTCAGTCTCATCAGTTCTAGATACTGTTGGACCTCAGGACACCACTCCAAAATAAGACTCTAGAAGACCAGAATATGCCACCCCAAACCACACTTCGTTGGTGTATTTCCACCAGATTATTTTGAGACACTGCAGATACAAAAGTAGTTCTGAATAGCTGCCTTTCTGTAAAGGAAATTTACATCTATAAAGGTGATCTACATGAATGAAAGTGTCTGTATCAGGAGGACGGTTGCTTTATTACCTGAGCGATTTTAATCTGCATAGCAAGACAACTACTCACCATACCATTCCTTCCCTCACTCTCTCCTAATTTGACTTCACTACCCTCGAGGAGCCCAAGCTCTTATTTCTTTCTGGAGCTCAGGACCTACACAAGCTCCAATGTCTTGCCCTTTAATCCTAGGGAAGAGTGAAGGTTAGGAAACCACACCCAGCCTTCTGTGCTCCAGGAAATGTCTAAGAGGGAACAGCCTCCTTTGCTCAGGTCTACCGAAGGTGAGGGCACCGCTCGGTTCACCTGGGAGGAGCTGGCTCCCGGATCCTCTCGACGTGCACTCGGTCTCATGTGAGGTTAGCTGACTTGCTTGTCCTATGGATACACTGGAATAAAAGGCGTATCAGCCCAGCTATGCATGAGCCTGCATCCTTCCCCAGACCCCTGGACATCACCCACTGCAGCGTGGGCCAGCACACAGCTCCTCAGCCACCTGGGGGAGGCCGGCTGGGGCACCTTCTTGGCTGCTCCTGTTCCTCCTGGGCCCCCACCTGCTCTTCCTGCCTCACCACTCTCTAAACAGGAGGCCACTTTCCCCTATCCCGGGGGATGCGGGCTGACCTGAGGATCCCTCAGAACCTCCCCTTTACAATCGTCCTACATCTCTCCTTACAGAGCTTGGGTTTGTCTTGTGTTGGATGCCAGTTACAGCAGCTGGGGGTGCCCTGGCCTCGGGAGAAGAGAGGTGCCTCTGGGAGCAGAAGGCAATCCTGTTACTGTTACACTGGAAGGCTCATGTGGACACCAGCAGATGAGAGTGGAGCCCCTAACCCACCAGGAATGAAGGGGTTCTGAGGAGAAATCTGTGGCTGGGCTTCAGGGCTGCGGTTGGGAGGAGCGGGGATAGAGCTTAGGTCTGGGAAGAGGAGGGGGTGAATGTGACCAGAGGTGGGTGAAGAGCCATCTGCTGCTGGCAGGAGTGCCCAGCACTTCTCACTGGCTCAGAGCACTGACCCTGGGTGGGAGAACTTGGACTCGATCCCTCGATCCCCCTCCATGAACTGACCACTGGCCATGACACTCACTGACAGGCTGCGCTGCAGCTGTCTCACAAGTCAAACTGAGAAAGGGTGGCATGGCCTTAAAGGCCTGTTGAATCCTTGCAAAGTCCTAGAAAGTGCTCTGTCAGGCCAGGCGCAGTGGCTCACGCCTGTAATGTCAGCACTTTGGGAGGCCAAGGCGGGTGGATCACGAGGTCAGGAGATCGAGACCAGCCTGGCCAACATGGTGGAACCCTGTCTCTACTAAAACTACAAAAATTAGCCAGGCATGGTGGCGGACGCCTGTAGTCCCAACTACTAGGTAGGCAGGAGAATCACTTGAACCAGGGAGTTGGAGGCTGCAGTGAGCCGAGAGCGTACCCCTGCACTCCAGCCTCTCAACAGAGTGAGACTCTATCTCAAAAAAAAAAAAAAAAAAAAAAAAGAAAAGAGAAAGAAAGTGCTCTGTCTGTTTGTTGCATAAATCAAGGGCAAGGGCTCCGACCTCCAGAGGCCGTGACATTAGGCAGTTCCTGAACAATGGCCCCTGGATCTGCAAGAGGCAATGCAGGTACAACTGACATCTGGATTCCACGGTCACAGGCAGCACCTGCACCCAACCACGACGGCATGCGCTGCAAGTCCTTGTGGAGAACGTTTGACTCTCAGGGTTTTGGCGAGGGTATTTTCACAGCCGTAAAACTTGAGAGGAGCAGGCAGATGTGTCAGGTGTCAGGTCCAAAACAAAAAACTGCGATTGGAGTTTTCCCACAGTGGCCATTCTGCAGCTCAGGGATGGTCGAGTGGTTTTGCAACTCGTGGGAGAAAATTGTTCTTTTTAAACTGACTTCATTAGGTTTAAACATTGTTTCCCCTGTTAGTGCACTGACTAAATCATTTGATTTAGAATCCAAAGACTTCATTTCTCTTCCTTCTTCTGAAATACAACAGCTTGGCTGACACGACTACTTTGGTGTCTAGCAGACTTGATTCCAAATCACACTTCCACAGGCAGCTGTGCACATTTTCACAATTTGCTAACCTCTCTGAGCCTCATTTTTCTTATCTGTGAAATGTGCATAACCTTGGAATTTATGTGGAAATCAGGAAGCATAGAGTGTGGTGCAGAGTGAGCGCTCCATACATCACAGTTATTATTGTCATTATTATCATTACTGAGACAGGGTCTCGTTTTGATGCCCAGGCTGGAGTGCAGTGGTGTAATGGCAGCTCATTGCAGCCTTGAACTCCCAAGCTCAGGCAATCCTCCCACCTCACCCTCCTAAGTAGCTGGGACCATGGGTGCCCAACACCACGCCTAGCTAATTTTTTGTAGAGACAGGGTCTCGCCATGTTGCCCAGGCTGGTCTTGAACTCCTGGCCTTGAGCAATCTGCCCGCCCCGGCTTCCCAAAGTGCTGCAATTATTTTTAATATAGTAAAACAGGGGCAATTAGCTCTTCCAGACCAACTAATAATACTTCTGCAAGAGCAGATGAGGACATAAGTAAACACTAACAAAAATCTCTTGCATACAAATACTTCATTTCCATGGAGTTTTAATCCAATTATACAACAGTTTCATGGTATATGTGTTATGCTGTTTTCCCAGGCACCTTCTTAAAGGAACCAGCTTCTTCCCCTTTAAATCATGCCCTTGAGTGAAGTCTGCTAAACACATTTCTGACTCTGTGACCCAAGTTGAGCTAACACATAGTCTCCGTCCACCTGGCTTCAGTGGCTGAACTTAGACACAAGCTGGTCCCACCAGGAAAGTGTTCCCAAAATGTTTAGCAATTGCAGTAGGGGAAGCAGGATCCCGTCCTTGCTGACCAGGGTATGGTTAGATTGGAGACATATCATCCATGTGTATTAGGGCAGAAAAAGCTATGAAAATCAGAATAGGGGCAAACAGAATTCAGGTGTCACTGAGGCCCAGGCTCTGGACGTGCCCCAGCCCACGCAGCTGTCACCTTGTACTTCTTACCTGAACTAGTTTGAGTCAGATTTCTATCATTTACAATCAAAGAGGGCAGACTCATGGGGAACATCCTGGATCTTTGTCCCCCCCGCCATGGACTACATCTAACCACTAATTGATGGGACTCATCTATGGAGACCAGGTTAGTCCTAGAATTTGATCAAGACTCTATTTTCACAACTATGTGTAACAGTGATATACGTGTCTATGTGTTGCAGAGAGGACAACCAAGCAAGTAATTCTATTTTTGTTTTCCCCCTGAGATAGAGTCTCACTCTGTCACCCAGACCGGAGTGCAGTGGCACAATCTTGGCTCACTGCAACCTCTGGTCTCCCAGGTTCAAGCGATTCTCCTGCCTCAGCCTCCTGAGTAGTTGAGATTACAGGCACTCCCCACCACAGCAAGCTAGTTTTTGTATTTTTAGTAGAAATGGGGTTTCATCATGTTGGCCAGGCTGGTCTCGAACTCCTGACTTCAGGTGATCTACCCACCTCGGCCTACCAAAGTGCTGGGATTATAGACGTGAGCCACCGTGACTGGCTGACAACCAACTAATTCTGATCCCTTTGGGATTTCTGGTGGCAATGGAAGAGATGGAATGAAAAGAAGAGAATAACAGTACGGGCAGCGATAATATTTTTATATCACTGGTTACACCCAGGGTACACTCAGCTGTTGCACACATGGGTAGGACTGCCAGTGCTTGAGGTAATTCTTCGGGTCATGTTTCCTGACAGTAACTGCAAATCCCACCATCCCTGTGTAACTGGTACTTCGTTGGCTGAAAGCACAATCCCTTAAAGAAGCCTTCTACAAAATCCAACATTACCAAGACTGGACACGTGGTATTTGTGCCAGTATCTGCAGTGACATGAATTGGCTAAATTTTTAAATTTTTTTCTATGTAATACTCTTTGGAGTTTAAAAAATACATTTTTTAAATTTTATTAAATTGACAGATAATAATTGCAGATATTCATGGGGTACATAGTCATGTTTCAATACATATAATCTATAGAGATCAGATCTGGGCAATTACTACATCTGTATGTTCATCATCTCAAGCATTTATCATTTATTTGTGGTGGGAATGTTCAATATCCTTCTGGCTCTGTGAAATTACGGAATATGTTATTGTTAACTACAGTCACCCTAAAGGACTAGAGAACACCAGACCTTATTCCTCCTGTCTAGCTACAATTTTTTATCCTTTAAAAGAGTTTTGCTAGCAATATCTGCAATGAGTAGGGACTAAAAATCAATTTAATTTAATGAGGAAGTCAGAGCACAGATAAACCAAATAAAGGCAAGCCCTACACAGGTGCTTCCTAAAATGCATATGCAGCGTGGTGGCAGAAAGTCCCTTAGCATGGGCGGGGTTGGGGGAACGCCTCAAGTATGGAGCTCACAGGTTCTGTGAGACCAATTACAGTCTCACAGACTGTAACCACTGGGGACCAATTACAGGCAAGGCACTGCGCCCTGCTGAGCACGGAGCGAGGTAACACAGAAACGACCATCTCCTTTATGCAGTGTATTGTTTTTAGTAAGGCATCCTTTAAATGTAGAAATACAGCTGTCCCTTGGCTTATGCAGGGGGGTGGGTTACAGGATATGCATATAAAATATTGGAGCATTTTCATATAATCTAAGCACATTCTCTTGTATACTTTAAGTCATCTCTAGATTACTTATAATACCAAACACAAAGCAAATGCTGTGTAAATAGTTGTTATTCTGTATCATTCAGGGAATAATGATAAGAAAAAGAGTCTGTGCATGTTCAGTAGACACACAACCATGTGTTGTGTATTTCAGAATATTCCGATCTGAGGTGCTTGAATCCACACATGCAGAACCCATGGATGCAGAGGGCTGACTGTATACAATAAATTCCTGATTTTATTAAGTCCCAGGGTATGCCTGTCAGTTTAGGTTCATTTACATGGCATTGAAAGACAATATTCCTGCTGGGTGCAGTGGCTCATGCCTATAATCCCAGCACTTTGGGAGGCCGAAGAGGGCAAATCACCTGAAATCAGGAGTTAGAGACCAGCCTGGCCCACATGCTGAAACCCTGTCTCTACTAAAAATACAAAAATTAGCCGGGCATGGTGGTGGGTGCCTGTAATCCCAGCTACTTGGGAGGCTGAGGCAGGAGAATTGCTTGAACCTGGGAGGCAGAGGTTGCAGTGAGCTGAGATTGTGCCACTGAACTCCAGCCTAGACAACAGAGCGGGACTCCCTCTCAAATACAAAAAACAAAAAAACAATATCCCATATCTCAGTGACTTAAAATAAGACAGCTTCCTTCTGGCTCTGGGTTGGGATGGCAGGAGACTCTACTCCTGTAGATACTCAGGGATCCAGATGACAGAGCAGTATTACAGCAAACTAAATTTTGGCTCTTCAAGGTTCCATCCCAAGCGACATTCACTCCAGTTTCATCACTCAGTGAAGTCACACCACCACACTTCATTTTGAAGGCACCTCTATCCTGAGTCCAGAAGTGGAGAGAATGGGAGACATCTGGCAGGCATGCTCATGACCAACACACGAGGAGAAGCACATCAGAATTCAAGCTTCTGGGTGAGGAGACCTCCCCTGGTCGGGGTACTCAGAGATTGCCTCCTTCAGGGTATTACACAGAAACAGTTCTGAGTGACTAACCAAAGAGTGGGGGTGGAGATGGAGAGCATTGCAGGCTGAGATTGCTACACGTGTAGAAGATCTGAGGTGGAAATCACTGTGACTGCTGGAGACATTTCAGAGGGGCAAGTGAGAATCGAGACAGAGAAAGAACCACAGCCTGGGAGACTGGGCTCCTTATAGATATTGAACGATTTCCTAAAACTCTAAGAAAGCATGGTAAACACTTTCATCACAAAAGGAATCAATCCGGTATGCCTTTTGGAAAGAAGAGAGAAGTTGGAGGAGTAAATCTGGAAAGACATTTAGGAGTTTGGCCATTTTCTAGGAGAAAGGTCTGAGAGCAGTTAGGGCTGCTGGTGGTGACACAGGGAGGCAGCCGCAGATTCCAGGTACATTGCACCTCACACTTAGTGAGATGGGGAGACTGGAGGATAAGACGGGAAGCAAAACTGTGAGCTCAGCTTCAGGCCCATGTTTCAGTGCCTGTGGCTTTCCCAGTGGAGGCGGAAAATAGACACTGCGTCCTGGGGCTTGCAGAAGACTTGAGCTGGAGGCACAGGCACAAGACGTATCAGCTGTGAATGGCCATGATGGGCTTTGAATCCAGGAGTTTGAATCATGGAAAGCATAGGATGGAAATATAGGAGGATTCCAACCTCCTATATAGCTAAAGTCAGTTAGAAGTGGTCAAGGAAGCAAAGAAAATAAGAACTTAGCCAGAGAGACAGCAGAATAACCCAGAGATTTTGTGGCCACTGAAGCCAAGGGAAAAGGGCGTCAAGAGAAGTGGTAGCCACACTGGAGGTCACCAGGAGACATGAGAAAGGAAGTGTGCCTCTAGGGCTAGTGACATTAACATCTCCTGAAATAGAAGATCTTGTCCACAGAAGAGCCATTCATATTAGACACCAGCTGAATAGATAGAAGCAGAAACAGGTGTGGAAATTGAGCATGTTTATGTAAGTTTTCTGGAATTTTGTTTTAGAAATTAGAAGCTGGAGGAAGATCAGAGGTCAAAGGTACATTAAAATTATAAATAGATGTGTACATGTGTATGTGTGTGTGTGGCTGTGTGAGAGACTTGAGTTATATTTGAAATGCTATTGGGGAAAATTTCATGGAGAGATAGTAGCTGAAAATGCAGAAGTAGAAAATATTCACTATACAATGTCTCTGAAATAGTAGGAAGAGAGGTACCTAGCGCATAGGATCGATTACCGGTTTTTTTCTTTCTTTTTTCTTTTTTTCTTTTTTTTAGACGGAGTCTCCCTCTGTCACCCAGGCTGGAGTGCAATGGTGTGATCTTGGCTCACTGCAACCTCCGCCTCCCGAGTTCAAGTAATTCTCCTGTCTCAGCCTTCTGAGTAGCTGGGATTACAGGTGCCTGCCATCATGCCCGGCTAATTTTTGTATTTTTAGTAGAGATGTGGTTTCACCATATTGGCCAGGTTGGTCTCGAACTCCTGACCTCAGGTGATTCACCTGCCTCAGCCTCCCAAAGTGCTGGGATTACAGGTGTGAGGCCACCACACCCGGCCTCGATTACCCTTAAGTAGGAGGTACATTCTCTTCCATCGAAAAAGAGAAAGAGCAGAAAATAGGTGCACAGGCAATTTTGTATTGTATCCATACAAAATTCTGTATCCATTTTGTTGTGGGAAATTGCTTCCTCTCTGATGTTCTCTCTCTCTCTCTCTTTCCCTCTCTAGTGTGCTTCAAGTAGGGAATGATTAGTGAGTGATACTGTTTGCTAAGTAGTAAGAAAATAAAGAAGGGAAACACCGGAAGACACAGTATGTTCATAGAAAAATGCTGGCAATGTCTACAGACATATTGCTCCCTGAGTTAGCCTTTAGTTTCCTCTCTTTTTTGCTCCTACCTAGATTTCCAGTTTAACAGACCTCAATCCTGGAAGTCTGTGTCTATATTTTATATTTTAGGTGAGACTACACATAATATAATGTCTAAGAGTTCAACATAAAATACTAGCCTCTTTCAGTAATAAATATCAAAGCCCTGTTTCTGAGCATTCTGTGGAATTAGGGAAACAAGTGATTTAACTATAGTTAAAAAAAAATGGCAGGCTCTAGATTTAACATTTTCAACCTCATTTGATCTACCAATATTCAAAGAAAGGCCATACAAATCATTTTGCATGAAATAAAAATGTTGAACTTTTTCACATGTCAAAAATGCTTTGATGATGCAAACTTTTCTTACAGATTGCATATTTGAAGGAATAAAAAACGATAAAGTTCAATCACTGATTTTTTTCTCTTTTTATGGTGAAAGTTGAACATGAACAGTGCAGGTAGCCATTATCTGTGCTAAGGCAAGGCATACACACCTGAGAGACCGACAGACTTACTGTCATATGTATCAACTCCTGGCACCATGGGACTCTTGGTGTCCTGAAGGGACAAGAGCTCAGAGGGACACGTGACAAATGTGAAAGCTATGTGATGATGAGAGTCGGCGACTGAGCACGCAGATGACTACGGTCATGGGAGAGAGTGTGTGCAGGTGGAATGGGAGTGCAGGTTGAGCGCAGGTAACAGCTGTACCTGGTCATCCCCTGTGTGTCTGTGAAACCGCCTTTGCAAAATTATATCTGAGGAAATTGTGACAGTAAAGAAACCAGACCTAATCAACTCCATCTTGCTTCGAACCTTTAAGCTGTCCTTGTTCATTCCTGGACATAGACTGAATTAATTTTGGGAAGGTATTCAATTATTGGTTTGATGCTGAAACAAAATTGATAACGGCCCTTTCCCGAAAAGGCCCCCTTCTTGCCTGGGGACCAGTCTGTCTTTGCAGGACTAATAATTAGCTCTAAGATTAGAAATTATGGTTTGGGGTCACGCAGCCTCTGGCTCTGAGAGTCTGAACCTCCTCAAATTGCTCTCGGGGATCACATCACTCTTGCAAAACCTAACATCAGTGCTTGAGATATTTTGCAGACCCCGCACTTGCTGGATCAGCTGACACCACCCAGACGGGTAATCTGGCTCAACCAGTTCTACCATTGCACACAGGAACAGGAGATAGCAAGAAAAACTCACTTCGGCCCGCTGTGATTCCATCTCCGACCTGACCAAGGAGCACTACCGGCTCCCCAAGCCCCTACCCGCCAAATTATCTTTAAAAACTCAAATCCCTGAATGCTGGGGAGACTGATTTGAGTAACAATAAAACTCTGGTCTCCCACACATCTGGCTCTACGTGAATTACTCCTTCTCTATTGCAATTCCCCTGTCTTCATAAATCAGCTCTGCCTAGGCAACGGAAAAGGCAAACCCACTGACGGTTACATATGTGTCCTTATCTCTGTTTTCAAAAACAAGTGTTCCACTACGAACCAGAAACCAACATTCCACCAAACAATTATTCCAGCTGTACGAGCTTCGAACCAATCAGGGAGATTTATATTTCCATGCAATTTAAATGTAAGAAGTGTATTTAGATTTGGGTTTCAGTTCTTGTTGTTGTTCCTTACCTTGGTAAGCAAGTTTAAATCCTTGCCGGTTTTGCGAATGGTCACTGTAAAAGTGGATGAGGGTTTCATGTGTCGTGCTCAGCAGGGCCGCAGGGAGATCCGTGCCACTAAATTGTCCAATCATGGGGCTGGTGTGGTAAGGTCCGTTTTGAATTTCAAGGAAGTCATGATTAGCTTCAGTAGAGAAATTCAGAAACTGAATATGGGCACCTGTGGAAAAACGTGAGAACTTAATGAAAGTTCATATCAAAATGCATAAAATCAATGCTCATCAAAAGTGACTGAAGTGTTAGCAGTCTCCCCAGACAGTCCCTCTCTGTGAGACAGAACCATGCCACGGAGGATGGCAGGCACTGTGGATGACGACGCACCATGGCTCCATCTTACCTCTGCCACTTTCTGCCTCATGGTCTTTTTCCAGGAAACTCATGTCCAGAAGTCAATTTGTTTGTGAAACATGAATATTACCAGCACCGTACCACAGAGCTACACAGGTAGAATCCTTAGAGTACCAACTAGCACACGCGCGCACGGGGATGATTTTGTCCAGTGACTTTTACGATTATGACAATCTTAAACATGAAGTTGTGATCGTCTGCTACATCACCCAAAAGCTAATTGATGGCTTTATCAAGGAAAAAACAAAAACAATACAAACAAACAAACAAAAAAACCAATTTTGGTCTTAAAACATGCAGCAGAGTTTTTTGTTTGTTTTTGTTTAATGTTTGTCTGTTTGTTTTGCCTGTTCTCCTTGTCCCATAGTTCTATGCAACAAACTTTAAAAGTGGCTTTTACGCTAACTGGATGGTCATACCATTGCACAAGTTTTATTAGTTCAGCAAGTGATCATTTTCTATTGTGTTACGTGTGCAAAACAAATTATTGATGTTTGTGAGAAACCCAATCCAATAAACCCCACCATAACTCTCATGATTAAATCTAACAGCCTGGCATAGTTCAGCATACCAAAAGACTGTTCAAATGACCAGTGTCTCTGATATCATACTGATTTGTGAATGAAATAAGCTATGGCTGATAATTTAAAAGGAAACAATAACAAACAATTTAGAGTTATTTGCATTGTGGCATTTTTAAACTTATTTTACTAGTATGCCTTAGATATTCTAACTCATTTAAGCAATTTATATAGAACTCCAAAGACGTTAGTCTTTGCATAAATCCATGCAGTTAAGCTGGGCCGTAAAACCTAAACTAAGCTAACTAACGGCTGTTGTAGAGTGTTATTCCAGTATGAAAGAAAGCTTTACTCTGCATGGTTCTTCTCTTTTTGATAGATGAGAACTTAAATTTTTTTTCATCTGTTTCCTAGATTGGGAAAATTAAAGATAACACCTACTTGGGTTATCCTACTTAAGTGCAGAAAAATATTCACACAAACATATCTACTCAGGTATCAAAGGAAAACACAGTTGTCAGAGGGCAGTACTTTGTAAAAAGGAAGAAAAAAGTCCAAGCGAAAAATTGTAGGGAAGAAACACCTAAAATCTCTCAACAAAATTTAAAGTCATACAAGAAAAACAATTTCATTAATTATGGAGAAACTTGGCAGGGAGAAGCAAAAGGGTAAATAATGCCCTGCCTGGGTGGGCATTGTGTGAGGCCAATGGTATGCCTGGGGTCTGATTTGCCAACCAAGATTATTCCCAGCACAGTAATCATCACTATGCTCATAATTTACAGGTGAGTAAACCAAGGCTCAGAAATGTTAGCTGTTCTGTCTCATGTCACACAGGAAATGGCAGAGTAAGGTTTAACCCCGCACTCACTGACAAAGGCCTCACTTTTTCTGATTTGGTATGCCAATAGGCTAGACAAGAGATGACAGTCTCATGATGGTAAAAATATTCCACTCTTCTTGGAGAAAATCAGTTTGTATTATGTTCAACCTTGATTGAAAGAGGATGAATTAAAAAAAATAGAATGTGAAAAACTGGAGGAGACAAAAAAAAAAAGAAGAAAAAGAAAGATCTTTAATAATTTAAGCAAACTTTAGAATTCTTTTTAGAACGAGTAGCTAGATTCATATCACACTGTCCAAGTCTATAGGCTGGTACTATATCACCAGTCAAGAAAGGGCTATCTCAGCCTGCGGTGGTCTTGGCCATTCTAACATCATCTGCTGTATATAACCAAGGTGGAACAACTCTTTAAATATACAACATTTCTGCAAATATTCAAAAATGTCAAATACTGCTGTTTGTCGAACAGCCACCAATAAGCTATTAATTTGTTTCTAAATTCCAGAAAATATTTTTGTTCAAAAGAAATTCAGAAGTGAGGGAAAAAAAAGAAAAAAAGGGAGAGAAGGAGGCGCCAAGAGAGGGGGGAGGGAGGAGGGAGGGAGGGGGAGGGGGAAGGGAGGGAGGGGGAGGGAGAGGAGGGAGGGAGGGGGAGGGGGAAGGGAGGGAAGGGGAGGGGGAAGGGAGGGAGGGGGAGGGGGAAGGGAGGGAGGGGTTCCAGGGGCTCCTGTATTCCTTGGTTTGGAGCTGTCTCCTCTGCCTGCTGTGACACCTGAGCTCCTGGACTGCTCAGCCAGTGGCACATCCAGATCTGCCTGTCCACTTACCCACTACTGAGCTAAAAACACAGTTTGATGGTATGGCCTATGAATCTAATAAAAATGAATTTTGTTACTAATAAATAATCTATACTGAAGAGTAGGTGTGTATGTGTGTGGCGTGTGCGTGCGTGCATGCATTTGTGTGTGCACATGTGTGTTTGTGCGACTGCCTTATGAACACTGAATCCACGTGCTCCATAGAGTTTTATAGACATTCCTCACATTAATCACAACCAGGCGGATTCAAGAAGCTGACCCGAGAGCAATAGAAAACAACCTGTTGAATTGCCGGCACTTCTATGTATGCCCAGAGTACCAGAAAGGAACACTGGGGCCAGACTGGAACACTTAATATCTAATGGCAGGGAAATGGGTGGAAATGTGCTCACTTCGGATGCGCACATGCAGACTTTAGACAGATTTATCCAGAAACACATTTTGAAATTCATGAGCCGGCACAGTCACGAAAGATGACAACTTGCAAAGGGATCAGGGTGCAAAGAAATGGAGGATGTCCAATGTCTCAGAAGTACAGGATCCAGTGAAAGTGGTTTGTTACTGATTTGGAATTCAGCTTGAAAAGGAAATGGAATTATGACAATTATAATATTGTGAGCAAAATTACCATTTTAAGCAGGATAAATTATACAGCAACATATCAAACTACCTAATCCATATCAGAAAATAGAACAGAGCCCAGCTCTAATCTGGCTTAAAATAGAATTATTTAGCTATCTAATTTTCAGCAAATTGCATCCAGTTTGACATTGTAAAGCCCAAATAAAAGGATTAAAATAAGCATAACCTGGTTATCCTTCTATTATCTCAGAAAGTACTAAAAAATATGTATTATTTCAACAACAACAACAAAAATCTGAATGCTTACCTTTGGTGGAATTTACCCAGCACCCTCCTATCCAGTTGTGATTACATATTGAAAATTAAGTGCCTGTGACAAGTCACCTGCACAGAGAAGTTTTGCCTTTGGCGTTGACAAAACTTTGAATAGTAGTGTGACCATGATCTCAGAGTTAAACCTTAGTCTTTAGTTGATAGAACCTGTGAATATTACTTGTTCTGTTTTGCACCTTCTGTGTGTAATAAAAATACAGCAAAAGTGTTAATACCTATGGAATTTATTGAACATTCTAAAGAACCTTTTATATTGTCCCTATGTTTCTAGACAGTCTGATGGCATGGTAATTTTGGAGAGCATTGTGTGCACGATTAGTGCAGTAGATTTTAAGTATAAAAGGTAATGGAGTAAGGCAGATAGAAATCTTGGTTGCATTTCTGTTAATGGTGCCCTTAGACACTCTCAAGAAAACAGAGACAGAAATCCTGAGTTGGTTGAGTTCTGCCAGAGTATCACAAAACAACAAGCCAAGTCTGTGAAAAGGAAAGAAAATGGCACACAACTATTGGGTTTAGCTACTAGATAACTAAACTAGAATTTGGTTTAGCTATTAAAAACAGCACTTAAATAATGTCCTATGTCATGCAGTTACAATACTTCAAAATAGCCCTATGGGACTGATATTTTATCATAGTCCCTTTAAAAATAAGGAAGCAAGTTTCAAAAACATTCTGGTATCTTGTATAATCATTGGTAGGACTAAGATTTCTACTCAGCTCAACTCAGAGCCCCAAATTGTGAGCAACCACAGCTTATGCTGCCAACTGCCTCAGTCCTTTTGGCTAGAGTTCTCTTGGTCATTTTGAGGGACAGGCTGTGTGGGTCACTGTGGGTTACTGAGGCAGGGTGTAGAAAACAGTTGTTCCTGGAATGAATAATTAGGAAAATGAGGCAGGATGATTTCCACGTGATACCAAAGCAGCTAATTGCTTTTACCAATTCTAACTGTGGCTTGATCCATGGGAATGGGCTCTGGGAGTAGAGTTAATCAAAAGAATTATTTGACTAAACTGGCAACTGCTTAACTCCTGGATTAGATAATCGATCAGGCAATCCCACGCTTATCCAGTTGTATGGGAAGATCCGTAATACCCAATAAAATCCTCCCCAAGGTGAAAAACATCACATATATTTTTCTTCAAGAAATGGCAATAACGTCTTGTATTCCGGATAAGCGTTATTACTCAGAGTAACTGGAGGAGCACGCTTACTGGTAGAACAGCTGTGCCCTGAGAATCCAAATCCCAAAACTGACAACCAAGGGGACACATATGTATGTTCAGATGCTAGATATACAATCGGAAGCCTAGAAATTACATTTAAGAAGGCTTTGCAAGAACAATTTTTCATTTTTTTTTTTTTTGTAATTCGCTTTGGAGTTTTGATTTGTCATGCTGTTTCATACTCAATAATATTATATCTCTATTTTCAACTTGCCAAAATCTCATGATTTCTACATGTTTACATGAAAGCAATTTTTCTTAAATAATATTTATAAGAATCTTGTGAAAATTTTTGTGCATTCCTCATCTTATTTAGATTGAAAGTACTCTTCTATAAATTGAAGGAGTTTGACTCCAGTATCCAAGGAACTGGAGTTGCTTTGGGAAGATGCTAAATTCATTTCTTACTTCAGCCAGGGGCACTGAATCAGAATTTAGGAAACAGGCCACGGGAAGCTACATTGTAACAACACAACCTCCATTGAGGCTTCTGGCACAAATAAAATTTGAGCACCCTGGCCGTTCAGTCATTTTCCTTGTTACTTATGGTTGCAAGTTTAAGTAGATACAAATGACAGTCTCTTAGGGTCTAAGGCAATCAAGCTTCCCATAATGTCTGTTTCTTGATGAAATTTCCAGTGATACTTCAAAGGAAACATTGTTTAACACAGTTTCCCAAACCTCTGAAAACAGACGAGGGGAGAGGCAGTATAGTGATGCAATGCACCATTTGCTCTTACAGGAGGAGCTGGTTAACTCTACCATGATTACTCGTGTGAACTACCTAACACATATATGTCTTTTCTGAGTATTAAAGAAGACATATCTTCTGGCTATTCTATTGCAACCTGATCACCGAGATCACCCTAACAGCATTATCCTGGTAAGATATTTTTTGTGAGACGTAAGTTGAAATACCTGTCTACCTTCTCAACCTCCCTGTTTGTCCCGTTAGGAAATAAGGGGCCCTTTTCTGAGTTGTAACCACAGGAAATGTTCCCGAATCACTTTATGGTTTGGGTATTAATAGAAAGCAACATGAGAGACCAAAAAGGGGAGAAGTCATAATTACAAGATAATTGTGGTCACCTCTGCTATATTCCCATTTTGTTTCACATAAGAAACTTCTGGAGTGAGCACTTGATTTTTAAGTGCAGATGTCTGAGCTTGAACCCCAGACTTACTTCCTCAAAATTTCCAAGGATATTATCTGATATTTGCTTATGATCTGGGAGATTCTGAGAAGTGCTTGCTGACAAGAATAAGATAAGGTTCAGAGAAAGAAAAATGACCTGCGCAGTGCTGTGGGTATAAATTAGGAATTGAACAGGAGAACCTGACTCAGATGAAATCGTTCACATGCTGCAGAAGTGTGGTTTGACATTTGATAACAAGACTCACGACGTTGGTTTAAAATTCATGTGTATAGAAGGGAGACTTGAAGCTCTGGTAGTGGATATTACCAGGGAGAAGAGGCAGGAATTAAGGAAGGCCATGAATATATAGAAGTAATTTACTTAAATATTTTTCACTATAAAATGATGTGGGGGCCGGGCGCGGTGGCTCACGCCTGTAATCCCAGCACTTTGGGAGGCCGAGACGGGCGGATCACAAGGTCAGGAGATCGAGACCATCCTGGCTAACACGGTGAAACCCCGTCTCTACTAAAACATACAAAAAACTAGCTGGGCGAGGTGGCGGGCACCTGTAGTCCCAGCTACTCGGGAGGCTGAGGCAGGAGAATGGCGGGAACCGGGAGGCGGAGCTTGCAGTGAGCCGAGATCGTGCCACTGCACTCCAGCCTGGGCGACAGAGCGAGACTCCGTCTCAAAAAAAAAAAATAAAAATAAAAATAAACAAACAAAAAGAAAAGAAAACAAAACAAAACCAAAAAAACGATGTGGGGTTGAAAGCTAGATAGTAAAATTTTCTCAGATTCTGCAAATTGCTCGAAAACGATGTAAGCCCTAGAAAGAACTCCTACCAGGGGCATCATCATTCCAAATGTTGACCATGTCAGGGGACGCATGGCCACTCACATCCCTCTCCTCCCCATTTCTCACTTCGCATCTGTTACTATTCAGAGTTATAAAATTTATCAGAGGCAACCCTGGCGCATTACTCAAATGTAATCTATAACAAATTATTCTGAAGCATACCTACGTCTATTCTAAAAAGCTAGGGATAACATTTTTTATGCCTGTTGGATTTGAGATAGTTTCTTTTCTCCTCTTCCAGATCCTCTTTAAACCCTCATGCTATGCAATATCAAATTTTTAAAAGATTTACATCAGTTTGAAGATATTTCATAATTTATTTTTCATTTCAATCTTCTTTAAATAGTTTGTTTAGGTTTTACAGATCCCAAATATGAATTTAGACAATTTGGTTTCATTGAAGTTTTTTCCCAAATTATTCTCTCGCACAATAGTTTATAAATAAATAAATAAGAAAATATACTAAATGATACCCTTCTCAGAAATGATAAAATAGTAACATTGGAAAAATAAGTTAAGAAAATATTTATACCAATTTTATTTTATTCATAGAATGTTTCCAATTAGTTTTGAGAGGAAGGTGACAAACATTTGGAAGAATAATACAAAATACAACTAGGTGATTTTATTATTTGTTTCACGTTGTTGTTGTTGTTGTTGTTTATCACATGCCAAGCCCTGCACTAATCTTCTAGCCAGAATTTTTACGTATTTATTTATTTATTCATTTATTTATTGAGACAGAGTCTTGCTCTGTCACCAGGCTGGAGCACAGTGGGGCGATCTCGGCTCACTGCAACCTCCACCTCTCGGGTTCACGCCATTCTCCTGCCTCAGCCTCCCAAGTAGTTGGGATTACAAGCAATTGCCACCATGCCCAGCTAATTTTTGTATTTTCAGTAGAGACAGGGTTTCATCGTGTTGGCCAGGATGATTTCGATCTCCTGACCTCGTGATCTGCCTGCCTCGGCCTGCCAATAGCCAGAATTATTTTAATTAACCCTCACCATAACCTTATGTAGCTATTTCAGGTATAGAAATGAGGAAGCTGGGGTTCCTGTGGATGAACTCATTTAAGAAAACCACACCTCCTTCAGGGATCGCTGCAGTTTGCCTCAGATTTCTCTCATTCTCTGATGTTCATGACTACAATAATTTGCCCAACACGGCTGTGGTCCTTAAGAGCACTGCGGCCGTGGAAACTATCCAGGGTTACACATATCTCTGAAATAATTCTTAACCCCTGACTCCAAAGATTAGTTCAACAAGTTCATGTCTTCAGATCTCCATGGCAAGGACGATGGGCCCAGCTTGGGGGAACAGTGGAGCCAATGTTGTTGAAAGTGATTCACAGCTCTCCGTTTCATTTAGCCCTAGCAGAATCACTGCCTTATGCTCCGAGAGATGAGGATTGAAAAAAACAAAACTAGCAAACTAAGAAACCTGGGAGAAGTAAGGGGCTCCTATAATAATCCTTTCACAGAGTCTCTCCCTTCCTCGACCACCACCAGACCTGGCCTCCTACAGATAACTGGGCGGTGATGGACTCCACAGGCCGCCCCCGTCGAGCTGCTCTTCCACGGTCCTCCTCTTTCATGGTGGAACGGTCATGTTGGTTGACTGCATTTCCCATGTCCGGCGCCTGACTGACCTGCCCGGCCGTCATTCCGACTGTTTATTCCCCGGCCACTCTCTGCTGAGCAAGCCCACCCTGACTGCTCACTCCTACTGCTACTGCCATCCTGGGCACAGATTCTAAAAGCAGAAGCTTTGAATAAAGAGTGTGATCTTCTTCCAGGGTAGTGATTTCTATTTATGGTTTTATTCATTCATTCATCATTCAGCTACTATTTAGTACAGAAGTACCCAGCTACTCTGCCCTAGGACATTCACTGAGTACCTAACTTGGTCTACCTAGAGTGAGTGCTGTAGAGAAAATCACAGGTAAGGGAGACCCAAATAAATGAACTAAAATACGAAAGAGGCAGACAGGGAAAGGCGTGAGAGGGGATCAAAATTTCACAAAGACCCTGCATTTCTGAAAAGAGGCCAGAAAAAGTTACTATAATAGTATACATAAAAATTAAATTTATGAATTTATTTAAGGTGAATAACCTGAATGTTAATAACTAGATATTAAAAACAACTTATTTATTAACCTGGAAACAATGTAATATATAATAAAAATGTATAAAACCATACTTTCTTGAAATTTGTTTTATATTTATTTTAAAAGGAGTCATAACCTTTAAAAAAACCTTCGAAATTATCCAGAAGAAACATAACCATTATTGACTTCCAGAGACAGATTAGAAAAAGCGTTATGATAAATAAAGAGAGTGATAATTGAATTAGGGATGCTACATTTTGCACTCTGTGTGCCTACGATATCATCATTCGGCCGATTTAATTTGCCTTGAAAAGAGTTGCATGGTTCAGTTGATTTTTCAAATAAGTTTCCCACTCTCAGAGTTACTCTGCGAAAGCTTCATTTAAATCTGTATGCCACTTTCAATTACAGATACAGTTATGTCAACAGAATAAGGCATTTTATTCTGCTTAATTCTTTCTGAGATGGGAATGAAAAAAATGAACTTTTAGGAATGGACAGTGTTTTCACTTACCATAGCCGACGGGTAATGAGATCCTCCAGGTGCAGTCTAAGTTGTTGGGGTAGGAACCTGGGAAGCCGGGGCTCAGGATTACACCGCCCAAAGTGTTCAGCGTCCCTCCACAGGTAGCTGTTAAGTGGACAAGATGTCAGTCCTGCGGGTCCTCACTTCCTCCCTGGAATCTTTGCTCCAACCTGCTTCACTCAACTATGCTGAGAAACAGCAAGTCTTCGGAGTTGAATTCCGCTACTAATTACAGCACACAATACAGTGCTGTGTGCCTTAGTTATTTATGAGCTGTGCTCTCCCTCTTGACAGTGAACTGCTTTAGAATAAAGACCGTTTTTCAAGATCCATCTTCTCCTCATACTCAAAGGCTCCCAGTAAAGATTAGTCCATTTAATGTCTGCATTGCAGTCAGGCATCAAATAGACTTCAGTTTATTAGCTGCAGTTCATTGAGAGGTAGTATTAGTCCCTATTTATTGATTGCTAACTATGTGGTACTTACTGTAGCTAGATACACATTACACAGATTAACTCACATAACACCCTGAAAGGATGACCATTCCCCTCTTACACACAAAGAAACCAGGCCTGGAAAAGATTAAGAAATTTGCCTAAAGTGACACGCCTTGTAAACAGTACAAGCAGAAGGTCATTCCAGCTGTGTCTGCTTCCAGAACCCGTTTCAGCCAGGACACATGACTGTCAGATAGCTTTTCAATTTTGGAATGTAGCTAACTGCAACCACTTTCTCCCCAGGAAATCTTATGCTGTGAGAGAGGGTGAAATAAGTTCATGCATCTTGCCTTATCTTGGCGACTCACATGTTTTGCTACTGTATCTGAGGTTTGACTATAAAGAAACACAACTGATTTTACAACAAACGTGCCCAGTGATATAAGTTGAAGCATTTGAAATTCCAATCTTTGACCATTTGTAACCTATTAAAATAATTTCTTATATTCCAAAATTATGCAAATAATGCCTCTTCTTTTCAGGAAGCCCAAAGGAAATGGCTTTATTCTAACAATGCTCTCATTATGCAAAATATTTTAAACAAAATATTTTCTGGAAGCCCTCTTTTAGAGGCCCCCTAGGACCGGTAGTGAAGCCTTTTTGTTTTTTAATCATTATCAAGGCTGAAACACTTTATTTGTAATTTAATGTAAGAAATAGCTAAAACTCAAGTCTAGTGAATACGGTGATTGCTCAAGCCAGGGCACCATATTCTGGATTTCAAACATTATATAAGTTGAAAAATGTGAGTTACAAACATTTAAAAGTGTATTTTTGTGGTATGAGTCATAATTCTGGAAAAGTCTTGGACACCATCAACTGTGTTGCTATTTAAAGTATAACCTCTCAAGGCGATTTCTTTGTGGGAGAGACCAGGCATTTGCAAGGCCAGGCTCCCGTCTGCACTTTGTCCATGCAGCTGCTGACTGTGCTGAAGACACACCAGGGAATCTGAGTGGCATGCCTAAATATGTTTAGCAGTAATACCCTTTCCCTGAGGGCTCATGTGACCTGCAGTGACAGTAGATATGCATATTCAACTGTCAGAGGTGTTAAACCAGAACAACTCCACCTTGAATAGGAGTTGGATAAAATAAGGCTGAAACCTCCTGGGCTGCATTCCCAGATGGTTAAGGCTTTCTAAGTCACAGCATGAGATAGAAAGTCAGTGCAAAATACAGGTCATAAAGACCTTGCTGACAAAACAGGTTGCAGTAAAGAAGCCGGCTAAAACCCACCAAAGCCAAGGTGGCCATGAGAGTGACCTCTGGTCGTCCTCACTGCTACACTCCCACCAGTGCCAAGACAGTTTACAAATGCCATGGCAACATCAGGAAGTTGCCCTAAATGGTCTAAAAAGGGGAGGCATGAATAACCCACCCCTTGTTTAGCATATCATCAAGAAATAACCATGAAAATGGACAACAAGCGGCCCTCGAGGCTGCTCTGTCTATGGAGTAGCCATTCTTTTGTTCCTTTACTTCCTTAATAAACTTTACTCTATGGACTCGCCCGGAATTCTTTCTTGCACGAGATCCAAGAACCCTCTTTTGGGGTCTGAATTGTGACCCCCTTTCTTTAACACAACTACAGGGAAGACATGAATGAAAAAGGCCGAATCAATGACAAAAAAAAGGAAAACAACAGAACCAGTAAACATGGTATTACTAAAAAGTTCCTTTTGATTTTAGCATGATTTCTGCACACACATGCAAATGTAAATCATAAAATACAAACACCTATATATATCTTTAGCTGAGGACTGAGGCAGCCCTGCAGGAGGGGCTGGCCCAGGACCTGAACGTAGACGGCATCATCAATACAGATGCCTGTGTCCCACACAGACCAAATGTCTGTGTTATGCGAAACTGATCACAGGCCTGAACCCTGGGTTCATCTCCTGTCAAACACGCAACAATCACCTAATTACTTGAGACCTTAGTTAAAGCCACAATAATCCTTTGTTTTTGCTGTTGTTCATCTAGAAAACTACAAGTCAATAGATAAGCATAAAAACAGAGCTCCCAAAAGATGCATATCCACCTTTTCTTCCTTTGGGGCCTTTTTTTTAAAACAGTCTCACTCTGTCACCCAGGCTGGAGTGCAGTGGCACAATCTCAGCTCACTGCAACCTCCGCCTCCCGGGTTCAAGTGATTCTCTTGCCTCAGCCTCCTGAGTAGCTGGAATTACAGGCACCCGTGACTGCGAGTACACCTGGCTAATTTTTGTATTTTTAGTAGAGACGGAGTTTCACCATGTTGGCCAGGCTGGTCTCGAACTCCCGACCTCAGGAGATCTGCCTGCCTCAGCCTCCCAAAGTGCGGGGATTATGGGCCTGAGCCACCATGCTCGGCCCTTGGTGACATTTTAAGGCAACTGGGCTTGCCACGTCTCAGATTGGTTCAGTGTCCATCTCAGTGTGGTCGTCATGTTGTGGACTGACTTCCTGCCTCCTGCCTGGGAAGCTCCCTCCATGCCAGACCCTTTCTTATAGGTAAATAGTGTATTTAGAGTTATTGGTAAATATGGTTTTTGTAAAGGGAAGGGAATTTATTTTTATGAAATGGCTAGAGACCTTATATTTTACTGGATTTATACATCTTATTTTGTATGGATTCCTGATTTGGAGGGGGAGAAAGAATGTATAGAATTGTTACTGAAGGACACAGACACACGGTGCTGAAGAGCTCTGTGGTGCAGTGAGACAGGGAGGTCCCAGGCCACCTGCTGTGACGAGAACCTCACTCAGCTGTAGGGCCCTAGAAATCCACGAGACCATTCTGGGGCTTGTCACAAATATTCAACATAGTCAATATTGGTTAAACTCTGAGAACACTGCTTGATATGTTCACCTCTAGAGAAGTGGTTTTATATACAGTGTCTTCATTAGTACCAGTATTTCTCAAAATCAGGTCATGGGATTTCCAGGAGCTCATAAGTAAAATATTATCTCTCTTGAACTTCTCCTCCTAAAATTCCCCGGTTTGGAGTAATCTAAAGGTAACAGCTACAAAAAACCTTTCAATCTCTACAATCGTTCTTTGAGCTTTATCATGGGTCATGTGTGAGTTTTTAAACAATGAAAAAACTTCTATACCCTGTAAAGAATTACGGAAGTTGACATAACTTCAACATGTCCTAATATTTACAATGTTAAATAAAAGAGAAAAGCCTATTATACTTTGCAAATATACGTTAATTATTTGAAAAAAAATCCCATTGTGTAATACAAAGTGACAGCAAAGGCATATTGTATGATTCAATGCCGGCTTAGAACTGATTTCATTGTGAAGTTTAAAAAATTTCAATTCCTGACATTAAGGGAAGGCTCTTCATTTAAAAATAAATAGGCAGATTGATGTTCTGTATGAATCAAAGGCAGTTTAAATTTTTTCCTTTTTAAAATTTTTTTATTTTTTCCTTCCAAATCAAGGCTGGGATTTTAAACGTCTCTACAACTAGCTCTTTGTTTTTAGCTGACATGTTAATCTAGACATTTATTTTTACCAAGAAATAGCTTTTAAAAATAAGACACTGGCCACTAAGGTATATTTTTCACTTGTAAGCAAATACGATATAGGGAAGATAACATAAACAGGCATTCTCTCCTGGATGAGACTATCATAAAGGCTGAAGTTTTGTTTGTTTTACAGGTTTCGTGCAGTTTTATTTTCCTCTACACAATTTCATCTGCATCCCATGCAAGGCAGTTCAATTGTGTATTACTAAAAACCATTGAATACCTACATTTATTTGAGATGTGGGGAAATTAGGCTGTCAGAAGAATGTGTAACAGACAGTAATTACCTGGCTTTCCCTGTGGGTGTCCATGCCACACTATGTCGAAATGAATTCTAAAACGGAATGTGAATAGCTCACAGGACAACTTGAAGGCTATTTTGTGGCCTTTAAAATGGCTAATGTTCATCCATATAGAGCTGACCACTTTCTCCTGACACACCATTTGGCAGTAGCGCATGCTTGAGGCTGACTGTCTGGAGATAAGTGGGTTCTGAGCACACCCCCAGCAATACTTGAGTGTTGGAAGACTGTGGGGAACAATAAAGACAGCACCCCCAGAAGTGTGACTATTATAATGATCCCTGCTCTCTGATATTCATTCCCTAGCTATTCTTTAACTGAAATTCTTGAGTGTCTACCACGTGCTGAAGGTACAGAGGTGAGTGGTGCATGTCTCTGTCACCAAAGCCTTTGGGGATTGTAGAAGGGCAAATTAAAGAGCGATATCGTTAGAGCTCTGCAGGAAGTAAAGTCAGGCACATGGTGGTGGTAGCCCAGGGTAGGGATGACTCACTGCACCTGCAGGTGGGAGCCCAGACAGCATTGAGGAGAGGACACTCTCTCCAGTGCAGAATTCGAGAGGGTGACTAAATCCTCCCATAAAAATTTTAATGTAATATTTGGAAAAAATCAAAAGAAAGGCAGAAAATGTATGATGAACAAGACATGGCAAATTTAAATAAAGACAAGATCGGTACTGCCGATGTTTCCTTTTGTCTCTTTCCTGCAATAAAGCTGGAGTATGGTTAAATACGGGAGCTGTAGGTTAGGATCCCATGGAGACGATAATTTAGGAGGGGACTGTGCCATCTTAAAGATGGGGCATTGGTGCTAAGAATCGCAGGGGAGGACACACTCAGGTGGAAGGGGTGACAGAAGTGAGAAGTCACTTGGATTTAGGGAGTGAGGGAGAAATTTAAGGTAACACCCAGATTTGTTGTTTAGGGAAAAAAAAAGAAAAAGAAAAAAAAAAGCAGGATACTGCTAATAGCATTCTCAGAGGAAGCAGATCCAGGATAACAACAATAGGTTTGGAGAAGCCAATCAGTATGTGGGTTGGGGGTACGGAGTGTTAAGTAACTAATGATGATCCTGCTGAGACAGTACCTGCAAAGCTGGATGGTCACTTGAGCTACAGGTAAAGATTTCTGAATTGGGCTACAACAAATAGGTGATGGGTGAAGCTGGGGGCCTGAATGATGGGGAGCAAAGTCACCCTGACATCACCAACCTTTGTATTGAGGGACTTGTGATCATCACCTACAATGCCCCTGGAATCATTAAGCTCCCATCACATCATCTATGCTAACAGTTTAGCGAGTCTCAAGGCATTAAATACGGGTCTGGAAAGCTTTTTCCTAAAGAAGTCAGCTGATTGTGCCTCCGTGAACTCATCCACAAGATAGTCGCTGGGCTGTTTCCAACATGAAATACTCCATCTCTCCATGGGTAATCTGTCATTCTGAAGTTTGTTTCTGGGAACTTGTTTTTCTGAGGCTAAAGGTCTATACAGAAAACTACTCAGATTTTCAGACCAGCTGCATTCCTTCTTTGCCACAAATTAACAAACTGGCCTTCTGACACGAATGCCATTTTGGTGTAGGGCCTTGAGCAGGCAGTCCTGTCTCTGGTCTATGCAGGCTGACCCAGACACACTGAGAAGACGGAGTTGCTGCATTCTGTGGGGAAGGTGCAGGTTACACTCGTCATTCTGCTCTACTGAATTATGTGCTATTATTATATAACACATGTTTTCAAATTAAGAAATTTAGAAGTGCATCCTTTGATGCCCAAGAGTAGAGCAGGCATGTTCTTCCTAGTGTGTGCACAGCAGCAGAGTTACAGAAGGTGCATCCTTACCAATGCAGAGGGGAGACGGATAGTTCCAACGGCGAACAGTCCCTGGCATACAGGAAATGTGGGAACGGCCCTGTTTAAAAGGAAACAAAAGAAAATCCATATAACTAAAATCAGAGCGATGAAGGATTAAGTGTTTGAGAATATCTGCACTTTTTCCTTTCTTAATTATAAATATTTTAAAATGCAAAAATTGTGAAATCTGTTTTTACTAATGATGATTAGTGAGTCACATTTGCAACCAACATAGAAAAGTATCCATTTTCACCGTGTTTCTTTCTATTAAAAACAAAATCTTGCAATGTTCTTTTGACCAGACCATAATTCGACCCAGCTCCTTTCTTGATACTTAAAGAAGAGTATTGAATTGGGCAAAGTATGTGTTTTTTAAAAAAATGTTTTATTATACTTTAAGTTCTAGGGTACATGTGCACAATGTGCAGGTTTGTTACATATGTATACATATGCCATGTTTGTGTGCTGCACCCATTAACTCATCATTTACATTAGGTATGTCTCCTAATGCTATCCCTCCCCCCTTCCCCCATCCCATGACAGGCCCCGGTGTGTGATGTTCCCTTTCCTGTGTTCAAGTGTTCTCATTGTTCAATTCCCACCTATGAGTGAGAACATCTGGTATTTGGTTTTCTGTTCTCGTGATAGTTTGCTGAGAATGATGGAATAACAGACAAACAGAGAGTCAAATCATGAGTGAACTCCCATTCACAATTGCTTCAAAGAGAATAAAATACCTAGGAATCCAACTTACAAGGGATGTGAAGGACCTCTTCAAGAACTACAAATCACTGCTCAATGAAATAAAAGAGGACACAAACAAATGGAAAAACATTCCATGCTCATGGATAGGAAGAATCAATATTGTGAAAATGGCCATACGGCCCAAGATAATATATAGATTCAATGCCATTCCCATTAAGCTACCAATGACTTTCTTCACAGAATTGGAAAAAAACTACTCTAAAGTTCATATGGAACCAAAAAAGAACCCGAATTGTCAAGACAATCCTAAGCCAAAAGAACAAAGCTGAAGGCATCACGCTACCTGACTTCCAACTATACTACAAGGCTACAGTAACCAAAACAGCATGGTACTGGTACCAAAACAGAGATATAGACCAATGGAACAGAACAGAGTCCTCAGAAATAATACCACACATCTACAATCATCTGATCTTTGACACACCTGACAAAAACAAGAAATGGGGAAAGGATTCCTTATTTAATAAATTGTGCTGGGAAAACTGGCTAGCCATAAATAGAAAGTTGAAACTGGATCCCTTCCTTACATCTTATACAAAAATTAATTCAAGATGGATTAGAGACTTAAATGTTAGACCTAAAACCATAAAAACCCTAGAAGAAAACCTAGGCAATACCATTCAGGACATAGGCATGGGCAAGGACTTCATGTCTAAAACACCAAAAGCAATGGCAACAAAAGCCAAAATTGACAAATGGGATCTAATTAAAGAGCTTCTGCACAGCAAAAGAAACTACCATCAGAGTGAAGAGGCAACCTACAGAATGGGAGAAAATTTTTGCAATCTACTCATCTGACAAAGGGCTAATATCCAGAATCTACAGAGAACTCAAACAAATTTACAAGAAAAACAAGCGTTTTTTTTTTGTTTTGTTTTTTTCATTCGGCAGAATTTATAGCTTTTGGTCTAAAAAAAGGTAGCTTTGGTGGGTGTCTGTGGTTACATGTCACATGAGTACCAGGGTTCGGCAAAGCACTGGGTCAGTTCTTCCTGTATCACAGAAAGAGACTTCACGTTCATCATTTTCTCACTAGACATCCTCACATGTCACATCAACCTGCCTGCAATGAAATTAACCCTCATTACTCAGGGTCTCTTTACCCTGTAAATATATGAATTTTCTATGTTCTACTTTTAAAAATCTGTTCTAATCTTTCTCATGGAAAAAAAAAAATCAAACAGTAGAGGGTTAAATTCAAAGATGTTTTGTGCTACCATCTCTTTCACAATAAAAGAGAAGTGATCCATGAGACCTCTGTGTGTGGTCTATTTTTATTCTTTTTCCTGATTGTGACTCGGTGGCCTTATCAGCCAGGTTTGCTTATCTCATAAATTTCCATTTGCCACCTACAATTGGCATAGAGGCAATTGAAAAACAATTTTTATGTTAAATAATTCCAGCCACACTGGGAAGGCATCAAACAAGCATTTGCACTAATGCAGTTATCAATGGCAAACCGATTCCCTAAGCTCTCAAATATTTCATACTCAATCCATCTGCCACAAAACTAACTTTCTCATACCTCTTGGTATTTTTAAAAGTAGTTACATTAAAGAAGACTATATTTAATTTTAAAGAAGATACTCCAGGCAATTTTGTGCTGCTGGCATTTATACTCTGTGTATCCCCATTCTCTGATTCATTAAATTATCCTTATAAATTTCCTTCTGAAATAGGGATAAACATAAAGTTCAAAAGTCTCAACAAATTTTCATCAGAGACTACCCATAAAATGATCATTTATTACCAATCTAGGTAATATTCTGCTATTGATTTTGGTATAAACATTTCAAATGGGTGATTCTAGCTACAAGTTTTCTAATAAATCAGAACAAGAGAGAACCCTGTGCATTTATGTACTAGTTTTTACCCCAATGGGAATTTTCTTTTTTTATGCTTTAAAAGACCATGAAAACAAGTTGAGAGAAGATGGAAGTCATACATCATTCAATATTCAGCATTTACTTTCAGCATGTGATGTCACGGCAGGCCCCTGAATCTCGCGAGGCATATATATTTATAGACACTCACGTGTGAACTATGCCAGGAACAATGCTTTTCATGACTAATACGTAATTGAAGCATCTGTTGTTCCAAATATATTAATGTGTTAGTAAAATTGTCAGTTGTTAGCAATTAAAAAAAAAAAATCCAGAATCCTTTTTTGCTCATGTGAATGGCAAACAGCAGCTTGCAAACTCAAAGCCTGGCATTGTTTGTAACAAAGCAAAGAAACACAGCTTAGTTTGCACTTGAAAAACAGAGCTAATAAACGGTCTGTTGGACTGTGCAGAAGTGCATCCATAGGCCTGTGTCCCTAAGCAGCATATTCAATAATCCATTATAAGAAATTTCTCTAGTAAAGAATTATTTCTAGTTTCTTCTCTGAGAGCCATCATAATATCACTTGTAAAAGAACACAAAGTATCACCATCGGGTAGAAAGAAGATGAACATCCATGAGCAAGGGCAAATATTAAAGTGTTGGAATTTGAGGGAGAATAGAGGAAACATGATATTTACCTGATTTCAGGCCATTATAAAGCAAGCCCCAAACAAGGCACAAAAACAGCATGTCAGTATAGACTGAGGTGTCCCTCTAAATGAGACCCTTGGGATATGAAAGATAATTCTTTTTTTTTTTTCGAGACGGGGTCTTGCTCTGTCATGCAGGCTGGAGTGCAGTGGTGCAATCTCAGCTCACCGCAACCTCCGCCTCCTGTTTCAAGTGATCCTTCCACCTCAGCCTCCCAAGTAACTGTGACTACAAGAATGCGCCACCATGCCCAGCTCATTTTTGTATTTGTTGTAGAGGTGGTGTCTTGCTGTCTTGCCCCAGCTGGTCTCAAACTCCTGGATTCAAGTGATCCTCGGACTCTGGAATCCCAAAGTGCTGGGATGACAGGTGTGAGCCACTGCACCTGGCCTAGGATAATTCCTTTTACCATATCATGTGGATCAGAAATGTTGTGTCTTAAATATTCAGCCTGAATAGCCTGAGTGTGTTTGGTTACAAACTCATTGACGTAGCTCAACTTTCAGGAGTGCCTACTCACTATAGTTTCTGCTACAGAGACTCGTTCTGCTACCCATCTTTTTGCAGAGTTACAACAATTATTGTGGCACCCACCAAGGTGGTGTTATAATGTAAGTTGTAGGTTTGTTCTTAGAAAGGTGGCTTTGTACATTGATATTGGTTTCTAATAATATCAACAATAGTTTTCCTTTACTAAAGTGTGCCAGTTATTTCACAGATATTTTCTCTAAGCTGAAAGCATACATCACATGGTACCCATGTCCCACGGTTGATCAAGAGTAGTGAGATTTTGTATATAAAGCACTTGGTAATGCATCCCTTTAGCATTCAGTATTTGCCAGCTGCTGTTTGCTCTTAACTTGATTCAGTGCTACACAATATTTACCCCAATGTATGTGCAGAAATTGAATTCCACACAATGGTGTTATTTCACTGCTGTAGTGTTACAAGTCTGCATATAAGAACATGGCTGAACAATTTTCCTTTAAAACCTATCAGTTTCAGTGTCATTATAAACAGACAGCTAAAATATTCGATTACCTGAATTAACTGAAGAGCTGGAATGTCAATCGACACATATGTCTCCTGACTTTAGAATACACATGTTTTGGTTATCAATTTTTATTGCTGGCAGGGAGAATTATATAATAATTATGCCAAGTGATAGAAACTATTCTGAGAGTAGGCTTACTCATTACTCATGGTTAAACTAGAGAATATTAATAATAAATAATAAGAGAAAAATGATTAATCTTGCCATATATTAGATTATAAATCATTCATCAAAACTTTTATATAAAAAACTGTTGGCTGGGTATGGTGGCTCACACCTGTAATCCCAGCACTTTGGGAGGCCAAGGCAGGTGGATCACCTGAGGTCAGGAGTTCGAGACCAGCTTGGCCAACATGGTGAAACCCCCATCTCTACTAAAACTACAAAAATTAGCCAGGTGTGGTGGCAGGTGCCTATAATTCCAGCTACTTGGGAGGCTGAGGCAGGAGAATAGTTTGAACCTGGGAGGCACAGGTTGTAGTGAGCCAAGATCGAGATCATGTCACTGCACTCCAGACTCGGCAACAGAGCGAGACTCCCTCTCAAACAAACAAACAAAATCTCTTTATATAGACGATAGTAAAAGTTCATTTAAAAACTTCTACTTGATCGTTTTTAAAACTTTTTTTTTTTTTTTTTTTTTTTTTTTTTTTTTTTTTTTTGAGACGGAGTCTCGCTGTGTCTCCCAGGCTGGAGTGCAGTGGCGTGATCTCGGCTCACTGCAAGCTCCGCCTCCCGGGTTCACGCCATTCTCCCGCCTCAGCCTCCCAAGCAGCTGAGACTACAGGCGCCCGCCACCACGCCCGGCTAGTTTTTTGTATTTTTAGTAGAGACGGGGTTTCACCATGTTAGCCAGGATAGTCTCGATCTCCTGACCTCGTGATCCACCCGCCTCGGCCTCCCAAAGTGCTGGAATTACAGGCTTGAGCCACCGCGCCCGGCCTTTAAAACTTATTTAATCAAACAAGTTTATCAATCTAATTTATCAAATCTAATTTATCAAAATAAAATATTCTGATGCCTTATCTACCTAGCCCAAAGTGGGCGTTAATGATGACTTATACTGAATGATGAGAACAGTGTGCTGAGTAGGACGCGCACATTCAGAAGCAGATTCAGTTGCTGGCTGCCAGGAGAGGACTTTCAAAGAGATGGTGTTGATACTTTGTCCCTAGAATGCTCTGTGCATAGTTATTGGGAACACACACATTGTGAAATAAAATAATTGTGAAAAATCGAATGCTTAGCTTTGAAAGAGTCCTTTATCACTTAAAAGCTGGTTCCAGACGGTGATGAAGATGACCAACATGCATGGTTTAATATGAATAGTACGATTCACAAGCTAAGTGAGGAAAACCAAATCCACTTTCTGGGTACAAAGTGAGGGCTTTGGCTTTAAGAGAGCTGCACAGCGATGACCGTGCGTGTTAATCCTGAGCACCGAGAAGAAGGATACCTGCAGGGTGTACCCGGGCTCGCACTGGAAGGAGAGCACGTCGTTCACCATGTGCCGATCTCCGATTTTGATGCTGTTGCTGGGGAGGGCTGGTTCTTGGCATGCAGCGAGACCGACAGCTAGAAATGCAAAGAAAAATGCTAGAAGTTATATGATGTGAACAACATTCTTACCGTTTGAATAACCAAAGTTTCCTTCTATTGCTCTCCTGTGGAAATGAACAAAGACTTTAATTCTTTCTCTTGTTATTCTACCAAGAAGACTTTGAGTACCTTTAAATCAGAGCTATGAGTTAATTCTTAAAAATTAAATTATCTCATTTTTATTACACAGTGAATCAAGGCTTTGATGTAAATAACAAAATTTGTTACTTCCACATTGAGTATAAAAGATCCCAACTTCAATATATATATATATTGTAGAAAGTCTCTTCAAAAATTGTGTTTTTATGGTATGTAAAACTCCAAGATATCATCCTCTTACTTTTGTTTTTCAAGCATACTTAGCAGTCTTTATATATATATATATAAAGACTTTATATATATATATATAAAGACTTTATATATATATAAACTTTATATATATATATAAATATATATATATAAATATATATATATATATATAAACTTATAGGTGAATCTGGGAATTCTGTTCTTCTACAAAAAAAAATGAGAAAAAATATTTTATATTCAATCTCTCTCTCTCTTTCTCTTAAAGATAACAAAAAGGATCTCATGAACAGTCTGTTCTTCATTAAACAGAAACAATATTTACAGAACCTAAAGCTGTAATCCTGCACTTTCCTAGATCATATAGTATTGGAACTCAGCCTAAAGTATCACATAAACTAACTCTAAAACACTGAAACCGCTCTGTGTAAATCCTTATCATAAGAATAAACAAGATATGCAGACATTGTATTTTGTAGAATCAAAAATTGATTTCGGTTTATCAAAAGGTACAAACTTTCCATTATGAGATGAGCAAGTTCTGAGGATCTAAAGTGTACAGCACTGGATGTTGATGGATATATTAATTCATTTAATTTAAAAATGCATTTGAAATGGTGCTAAGGACTTGTTGAATACGAATGAATAATTTATTCCATTATTCTAACATATCATGAAGAAATAGTGGAGAAGGGCTTCTCTAGGTAGGCCGGCTACACATTCTTTATGTGGCCTTGGATTCATATTTGAGTTCTTGTACTTCACACCAACAGGAGTGAACTTATCAGATTACTTAATTGACTCAGACTCTCAGAAAGGAAGCTGGGGTGGAGGAGGTGAGTAGGACTTTAGTTAATCAGAAGCAAAAAAAAAAACAACAAAAACCAGCAGGAGAACAGGTCCACGCAGGGGCAGCCACATGCTAGTGGTCCCCAGGCACAGCGAGGACGCAGCTGCCTGCACTGCCCATGGGGCTGGTCGCCACGCAGGGCTCTGCCCTTAGGCCAGTCAGTTTTCTCTGCTCCATGCCTGCTCCGTGTCTCACCAGACTTCACTTTCAGGAAAAAAAAAAAAAGAAAGAAAAAAGCAGCACAAGTGCAAAGATGAAGTGATTAAGAACTTCAAAACCAGCGACCACCAAGCACGAGACCCAGTGTGACTCACGCAGTGTCCACTCAGGAAGCAGCTCTGGGTCATAGCTACAGAGTCAGCACCAAGGCCAAGGGAAATCCTGGGTCATCCCTGCATGGCTGTCACCGTGCCAGACGCATTATACTAACTCCAATCCCCACCAGACCCTCATAGACAGGCTCCTTGTGTCTAATATTAAACAAAAGGCAAAGTGAAGTCCTCCTGGCTGCAGACTTGCACAGGCTGGTGTGTCCGTGTATATGAACCTGATATCTCGTGCGTGGTGAGTTAACAGTGCATTTCCTCTACTGCCTTGATGTTGGAGCCTATAAGAGATACGTCCATCAGTGGTGACCCCAGACCTGCTGAGTTGGAGGCAACACCATTCCAAATCCTTCTCTAGCTTGCTGAGTGTTTCTCCAAATCTGAGAGCGTGAAATGGAGATAGAGAAGTGTCTTCATTTTACAGTACTGGGATTGTTCATTTGAGAATCCATGCTATGGAATTCAGGTCAGAAGGGAAAGCACTGGTACATAAACTAGCTGAGAAATGTCAAGCCACAGAACCCATTGATTCTGTATGGAATGAGTAGGTATGAGGAGTGCCATGAACTTTTACTAAGTTGAAATAGATTTTTCCTTAAATGGCTGTATTTTTAAAAGTATAAAATACCATAAGCATTAAGCAGTAATGTATTTTATTCCTACCACAGATTTTTAAGCCATTGGGGCTTTACATAGAAGATAAAACTGCTAAATATGAAAAAATATCTAAAATCACGTAGGCCTTTAACTTGTTTTACTAATGTAAGTCTAAAATCTTTTGTTTTAACTTTAGAATACAGATTACTACATTTGAATCCCATCCTTTCTTTGCTACCACATATTAGCAAGGTCATCTACCATTCTTCTCTGAGTTTTTTATTTCCCCCTGAAAAAATGTGTACTTAAAATACTAACTATATTTCTAACTACAGTAGAGAATACTAAAAATCTACTTTAGGGTGATACTAAGTCATCATCATTCTGAGATACTTCAAGGACACACCAGGTGTGACACAGAAGGAAGAATATCGATTATGGAAACAGGTTCCAAATATAAAGAAAAAATATTTTGAAATGAAAAGTGAAACATTACAATTCATATTAAAGTCCAGTTACTAAACTTGCATGTTTTACCTATATGATGTGTTTTTATTTATTATATGTTGATTTATATGCAGTTATTATGTATTGATTTATTGTCATTTTTTCCTTTCTTGAATTCTATTCAATTGATCCTCTGGAAAAAAAAATTTGCATTTATATCTGGCCATTCAGGATTTATATTTATAATTATAAATAAATGAATAAAATAAAAACACAAAAAATACCATTTTGACCAGTGTTTAATATGCCCAGACTCAGGAAGCAGTTCTATGCAGAGTACAATATTTGAAATGTTAAAAAAAAACATCTTTTCTTCTCCCTTCACCAGTGTCACTATACATCCAGTATACGTTAGAAGCTAAGAGTACAAAGAGATAAATACCTGGTATGTGTAAGAATATTTTTTAGCAATATTATTTAAAGCTGCTATTATATCCATCCAGAAACGGAGTGACAAAGTGTGTAAGTGATTGATATGATCAGAGCCCAAGTATTTTCCATATGCTGCATTTCGCTCATAAAGATGCACTAATTCGCCTGCAACTAGGAGTAATTCAAGTCACCGTGAGAACAGTGTTTTTTAATTTTTTTATTTATTTTTGAGATGGAGTCTTGCTCTGCCGCCCAGGCTGGAGTGCAGTGGTGCAATCTCGGCTCACTGCAACCTCCGCCTCCTGGGTTCCCGCCATTCTCCCGCCTCAGCCTCCCAAGTAGCTGGGACTACAGGTACCCGCCACCACACCCAGATAATTTTTTTTTTTGTATTTTTAGTACAGACGGGGTTTCACCATGTTAGCCAGGATGGTCTTGATCTCCTGACCTGGTGATCTGCCCACCTCGGCCTCCCCAAAGTGCTGAGAGAACAATATTTTTTTGTCATGGATCAGGGGAAAACACTGCAGACATTTTTATGTCGGTAAAGGTGTGTCAGATGCAGGGGCAGAAAACAGCTGGGCTTGACAGACAGGCAGAGGTGGGGATGTTAAAATAGGGCAAGAGTGGAGCACAGGAGAGCCTGAGCTTTTTAGGGATGGGGTGAAAGCTTTTGAGAGAAATCAACCAACTACAGAATGGATCCAAAACAGAAAAACCAGAAAGGAGGTGGGGAAATGTAGACAGTAACATAGAAGACAAGGTTGTGAACCTTCTGACCTTTAGGGGACAGAAGATCGTCTACTGATGAATTTTTGGTACAGAAAAAAATTAGACTGTTTATATTTATTCCCTGTATTAGTCAAAATGTGAAACAAAGATGATATGATAGAAAGTAGGCAGGGTGGTGCTTCGTAATAAATATGAACTGTATGGAAGGTAAGCTTGAGTCCATACATGTATACATAATTCTTTTTAGATTTTTAAAAAGAATTATGTAGTTTTTAAAAAAAGAATTTAAAAAAGAATTATGTATGATACTTCTTATCATATCATCTTTGTTAGACCGGGCATGGTAGCTCATGCCTGTAATCCCGGCACTTTGGGAGGCCGAGGCAGGCAGATCACCTGAGGTCAGGTGTTCAAGACCAGACTGACCAACATGGCCCTGAAACCCCGTCTCTACTAAAAATGCAAAAAGTAGCTGGGCGTGGTGGTGTGCGCCTGTAATCCCACCTACTTGGGAGGCTGAGGCAGGAGAATCACTTGAACCCGGGAAGCAGAGGTTGCAGTGAGCCAAGGTCGCACCACTGCACTCCAGCCTGGGCAACAGAGTGAGACTCCATCTCAAAAAAATAAAATAAAAAATAAAAATAAAAAGAGAATGCTAATCAACAAGTCTCCCTTTCCTGAAGCATTTTAGAAGAAAGATGTTTACACTGATTGAAACTGATCTCTCACATTGTCAAGCCAGAGGTAGCAGTATCATATAAATAATGGGCAAACCTATAGAAATACACATTTATAAGCTATTTATTTAGACACAAAAGATAGGTATCTAGTAAGACATATACAAATAAAAAGAATTATCCTTAAGGCAGACTAGAAAGAAGTCATAAAACATAACTATGATAGGAAAATTCTAGATTAATTTTCCAGAAGCAGAGATATCTGGGAAAAAGTAAGCTGTCATATTGTTTAGCAAAATTTTCAAGAGAAATAATTTCTACTTCTTTCAAATCATAGCATACATATGCTTTATACCATAAATGATAATATATCATATGGGAAAAGGCAATGTTTCTTTAAAAGGTGGTTCACAGAGCCAGGCACGGTGGCTCATGTCTGTAATCCCAGCATTTTGGGAGGCCAACGCAGGTGGATCACAAAGTCAAAAATTCCAGAGCAGCCTGGCCAACATGGTGAAATCCCATCTCTACTAAGATTACAAAAATTAGCCAGGCGTGGTGGCGCGTGCATGTAATCCCAGCTAATCGGGAGGCTGAGGCAGGAGAATTGCTTAAACCCAGGAGGTGGAGGTTGGAGTGAGCCGAGATCGCACCACTGCACTCCAGCCTGGGTGGCAGAGCAAGACTCCACCTTGGGGGGCGGGGGGCGGGGGGCGGGCGGGGAGGGAAGGGGAAGGTGGTTCACAAACTATTAGGTTGCCTATCACTTTTAATGGCAAAAGCTACAATTATTTTTGTGCCAACCTAATATATAACTCTGAATTCCCAGGTCCCCTGATTAAATGTGAAGACAACATAAAGGTAATTCTCGTGCAATCTAAACATTTAGAAACGCTTAAACAAAAAAGAACAAAGCACAGGCAATGGGAAAGGAGGTAAGTCTTATGTACTGTAGTGTTTTATATAATATTATCCATGGATACATTTTGTGTTCAATTCCAATGTTAAAATTTGGACATTTACAAATATGCTTCTAAGTAAAGTTGCAATTAGATGTAGAATGTAGCAAAAGAAGTTTTTAAACCCCATGAATATAGCCTATGAAAGCAAAGAATATAAAACACAGCCATTAAGAAGATGAGTGTCCTAATTTGACCAAAAATAGTTTAATGGCTTCACCTACCACTGATCATAAAATGTGAGCATTAAGAATCAGAATATAACAATAAGCCTCATCAGGTCCCTGGAATTTATTGTAGCCATTTTTCTAAATCCATCAGGTAAAATTCTGAGAAGAGTTTGCTTAAATCTTCCAAATGAAAATGATTTTAGAACACATGATAAACATGCAATTTTAATCAAATACTTAGAACAGGACAAATGGGACTTTTGTAGATATTACAAACTGAAATGACCTTGGGCAATTTTTCTCAATTTTGCATGACTGGTAGAGTGTAAAGTTTTCAAACATCACAATTAGAAAAAAAAAAAAAAGATATTTCAGACAGACTAGAGAGCTCAAAACAAAAAAGTTGATAAACAGAGAGTGAGGGAAGCAGACCCAAGTGAAGAGATTAATAGAGGAGTAGCATGAAACAGGGTCAAAAAATCAAAATACAGGCACGTACAGATACCTGAGTATTCAACACCCAGGCAGACCACGAACACTATGTGGAACATAAGTGGTTATTCTCCAATTTTGAAAAGAAAACAACTTATAGGCTATAGTGTTTATTGTAATTAACTAAATAATTATTCTTTGGTACACAACACGCAGATGAAAATTCCTCTTTTTCTAGATGCACGTAGGTATGGTACACCCTAACACAGAGGTGCTGATGATTATTTTTATAAACTCTTAATTTGAAAAATTGCATTAAAGTTGAGATAATATGCTGGAACATGGGTGAAGAAAGAAACCAAGTCACCCAAGAAGACATCATGTGAGCCTGACAATGGATGAAGTAAATGTCAAATGCCATGATTATAGACAACTATAAATGTGTACCTCTGCACCCAGACTTCTACGCCACAGTGTGTAAGGAGTCAGTAAGTCTTCATCACACACACAAAAAATCCATACAGAAAACGCCATTAATAACATAGTACCTTAAGAAAGAAAATAAACTACTGTTTAATTTATCATCTGGGAAGTTTAGATTGTTTGTAGAGGTAAAAAGATTTTGTCTCATCTGTAAACTGTTGGCAGCTTTGACATCTACCATAAAAGCTATTTCTATTATTTCCACTTGTTACATCCTACAGTCTCTTCAAAGCATAAAGGAGTGCGTATCTGGTGTCAAGGGAAGTGACAAAATACCTTTGGGGCAAGTAAAACGTTCTCTCTCTCTCTCAGGGGTTCACAAATTATATTAGCATTTTACTGGTGCAGAGAAACTCTGCAGTGATGAACTCTCATCAAGTTTATTTAATACATGGTTTGCAAAATTTCTCTGGTCACAGGACTATTTTGGTCTGCGCACCACCCACCAACAACCTGGATCAGTATCCTCATTCATGGGCAGATGGTGAGTAATGTATTCAAGGTCATAAACCAGGAAATGACATAGCCTGTCTATTACACATGGATAGGAATCATGAGTCTCAGTGAATTACGGACTCCACCCCAAACAGTACAGCCAAGTTGACATGCTAGGAGAAACTACAGGAGAAAAGTTTCAGGATTTTGGATTTGGCAATGATTTTTTGATATGAGACCACAGTTACAGGCAACAAAAGCAAAAATATACAAACGTGACTACGTCAAACATGAAAAAGAAAACAATGGAGTGAAAAGTCTACATTCTGCTGCTAAGTGAAATAAGCCAGTCACAAAAAAGACAAATATTGTATGATTCCACTCATATCAACTATCTCTAGTAGTCGAAATCATAGAAAAAAAAGTGGAAATGTGATTGCCTAGGGCTAGGGGTAGCAGATAGACAGAATTAGTGTTTAATGAGTGCAGAGTTTTGCCAGATGTGAACATTGTAGAGATTGGCTACAAAACAAAGTGTGTATACTGAAAACTACTGAATTGTACACTTAACAATAGCTAACACAATGTCATGTTATTTATATTTTTATCACAGTGAAAAGGACTGGGCAGCCCACTGAGTCTAGAGCTAGAAATATAGCACAAGTTTGAACAAGTCACCTGTGAGATATGGCACGGTTTCTTTTCAAACAGCCTGCTCAGCTTCTTATTCTCTAATTCCAAGTACCCCCCACTTTCTTCTCCTTTTCTTCTTTCTGGTTTCGCTACATGCCCAGACATGTCACAGCCCCAGCTCACATGCCTTTCCTTATTTGAGAATGGACTGGCTCTCTAGTCATCTGTGGATGACCCCTTCCTCCTCTCCCCTCTCTCCCATCACACGCCCACCTCATCTAAGAAAGTTTAAATCTTTAGCCAGTTGAGTCTAGCTTAAATTGTGCGGTCCGACCCCAGCCAATGGGGAAAGGACAGGTGCAGGAGTCGCGTTAAGAATAAAAGTTTCTATTCTCCTTTGTTTGGGGTGCTCTCGTGGCAGCCAGCCTGCTAGAAACAGCCTCCTGTGCAAAAGTAAATGTGCTTTGCTGAGAAATCCTTTGTTTGCTCGTTTTTTGTTGTTGTTGTTGTTGTTTTTGAGACGGAGTCTCGCTCTGTCGCCCAGGCTGGAGTGAGTGGCGCTATCTCAGCTCACTGCAAGCTCCGCCTGCTGGGTTCACGCCATTCTCCTGCCTCAGCCTCCCGAGTAGCTGGGACTACAGGCGCTGCCACCGCACCCGGATAATTTTTTTATATTTTTAGTAGAGACAGGGTTTCACCGTGTTGGCCAGGATGGTCTCGATCTCCTGACGTGGTGATCTGCCCACCTTGGCCTCCCAAAGTACTGGGATTACAGGCATGAGCCACTGCACCTGGTCCGAGCTTTATTTCTAACAGCACCTCTAATTTGTGTTTTACCCTCCCATAGCACAGACTGTACTGCATTTTAAGTCTTTTGTTTACAGCTCTCTCACTCTTTAACTTTAGCTCCTAAAGATTGGTGACTGTCTCCAAGATCTTGAATGGCCATGGTGAATTTAATTTTCAATGAATTCATGCATCATGCACAACTAAAGGAAATACAAAGCAGTTCATAAATAAGTGAAGATCAAAAATTGTTCACACATTAAAATAGTGAACTATGTAAGTTTTTATTTAAAATGGACTATCGAAAACAAGATATGATCACAGAATCTATCCCTGATTTCTTTAAAGCATTTTCCCACTGATTGGATGTTATTACCTAATAATTAAATGACATGAAAACAAACGAGTCAACACACTTGGGTGATGAACGAGTTGCCACACGAGTTAGACATGTCAGAATAAAGAGGGTACACAATGTTGAACCACTGAAGGATTTTTAGCAGGATATACTTAATGATCTGATCAAAGTGTCATTTTGGAATAAATCTGAGCTTGGTGTTGTGTTGAAAAATGTTAAGGACAGAAAGATCACTTGAAATTTATGACTACAGTTCATGAGAATGACAAGATTTGGGGGAACAGATATTTTAAGATGAGAAATAAACAAGTGCCCTAACAAGGTAGTTTTTAAAAGGCTTAAATGCCAATTACAGATCTCTTATAAAGTATCGCATGACTTCCTGGTGAACTGTGATCGAAGCCCTCTGGGAAAGAAAGTTTTTACTTCATTTTTACTTATTCAACAGGACGTAAAGAATCGACAACCTGGCGAAGGAGAGTGGAGGGACTCCAAACATCCCAGCCTGATTTCCACTTCAAATACTGTTTCACTTTTTAACACTCAAAACTTTACTCACCAACCACCTGAATACCACTTACATGTCTAAAGTCCACTCCCCTGTGTCTACAGTCTTGATCAAAAGTATGACGGGACTGAAGTTTTCATAAATGATTAGCTGGTGGTTGGCTAAGTCACAGAGCCACTAGTCATTACTTATTCCATTTCTAGAGTCTTTATTCCCTGGTTACTTACCATGAAAAATTTGCAAGACCTGCAGTAGAATAGAGAATTCTTTCAAGTTTTAACATCCAAGAGATAAATTTGGTAGAATAACATCATGAATTCTAAAGCTAGTAAAAATATCCTGAAACCAAAGGAATGATTTTAAAAAACAGAATAATCATAATTTTCAAGTGAGCACCACTTGTCAATGAGACAATATACTTCTGTATCTAGGTCTCTATTGAAATATCTTCTCTCTAGTATCATCCTTTTAGATTGACCTATTATTTGGGAAGAGAGGATATATGTGTGCTCAGATAATGCCAGTTTAATACTTGCTAAATATTTTGCATCCAATGTCTCTATATTTGGGCTCAGAAACCCACTGTGACTCAACAGTTTTCCTTTCTGTAGCATGCTTCTGTTCCCAAAGGCTATACCTAACTAAATGATATCATATTTAATGAAAGTAAACTTACTCAAAAACTTAAGGATCTACAAAATCCTAAGAGTTGCCTTATGCAGTAAATCGAGTCCTTGCCTGTCTCAGAACTATGTAGAGTCAATGACTTCCAATTACTCTTAGAATAAATCCTGGGCTACAACGTACTGCGCACTGTGGCTCTTGCCCCCCTTTTTCAACCTCGTTTCTTTCCTTTTCTTCATTTTCTTCCTTTTCTGATTGCTCACAGCCCTTCCTGGTTTGTTTGTTTTGTTTCACAAATGTGCTAGGTTCTTTTCCACCTGGGGTCTCTGTATTGATATTTTATTTCAATTACAGCGTTTTTTTTCCTAAGTGTTTTTATGGCTGACTACTGCTCATTTTCTTTCCAGGGATACTTTTAATCTGAGGTTCTGCTGTCATCTGCACCTCAGAACCCTGCCAATTTGCTTCAAGGTGCTTATAACCTACAACCAGATTTAGGTATTTTCTTTCTAATTGTGCCCCCACCTCAAGAATGTAAATTTGACATTAGCAGAGACCACATTGATCTTGTTGTCTGGTTGTGACTCTACTTACAGAGTCAAGAGGGCAGAGCGGGACATATGAGTGGAGTGTGTGAAATCGGTGGTGCACGTAGGGAACCTACAGGACACTTAAGCGGGGCAGGGAAGGGGAATGGAGAAAGAATCACCCTCAGGGGAGTTGTGAGGAAGGCCCACATGCGCTCTGCGAAGGTCATTCCTAACGAAAAACAAACCAAACATCATCTCCCATGAGGCACAAGGGCAGATGCACCCAATGGCAGTTGTCAATTTCCAGTGAAACCCTTTCCCACATGGGTAACATTCTAAAACAGCAGTGGAGTGAGAAGCAGCAAAATTTGTTTCATGATTGATGATTTTCTGAAGCATTAACCAGGAGTTCAGCTTGTAAGTGCATGACGTTACTCATAGGATCTACCTCTTAAATAATTGAGGGAATCGTAAGTGGCTGTCCCGAGAAGTGATTGTAGGATAAGCCCGCCCCTGCCCCTGCCTTGTCAAATACATTACAATGGAAACTCCAAAGACTTGTCAAGGACAACTTTATTTCAATCATTTTATTTAGGAAGGACGTCAACTGAAGCACCATGTGATTAGGTAATTGTAGGGAGACCCCCTGAAACTATTGCTATGGAATAAAAGATGAAATGCTCCTGATTATTGTAAATACAAAATTGCATGCAGGATTGTGTAAAGACAATGCCAGGTTGGACTGCCAGAATGAGCCAACAGTGCGTGATGTACTTCCCCCCTGCAGAGAGCCTATGAACGGACGTGCAGTCAGGGAGGTTTCACATCAACAAGATTCCTATCCCAGAAAAGCAGATGTTCATAGCTCTAGGAATGGAATGTGACCCTTGTGGAGAGCCTATAAACGGACGCATGAGGGGCGCCTGTCCATATGGATAAGATAGGGCTATAAATGCCCTCTCTTGCCACGGCTCTTCTAGGCCTCTTTAGGTTAAGGAATACTCCCTTCTGAGAATTTCTGGTGTAACTGGTTGTCTAGCTTCACGTACTGTTTCTAAGGATTGTTTGTGACCAGCTTTTGCTGCAACTGTTACTGCTGATTAATATCTTGCTAATCATAGGTTATGGAAAGACTGTGTTTCTGTTTTAAGGCTCTGTTAGAAATTACTGATGCACACACTATATTGTAAATTCTTATCTCTGTATACTGTGCTTCTGCATACAGATGTTATGTTAAAGAATTACTTCATCCTCATGTGACCATCTCACCTCATAATCAAATGACCCTAAATCCCCCACTAACCTACCCCCGCCCTCACTAAACTTAATAATAAATGTTGGTATATCCAGTGCATGGGCGGCACCGTGGGACCAGAAGGCAGTGACCCTCCTGGACCCAGCTTTCACTATCTTGTGTGTTTCTATTATTTCTCGACCTGCCGATCTGCCTGGGAACTAAGAGAGAGCCCCATTGCATTGTGGGCTGCTGGCCAGATCCCACAATAGGTAATTTATTTTGGACCTGTCCCTTACATTGAGTAATTGTTAAAAGGCCAAAATATCACCAGTAGAAGTAAAGTTTTCATCTGTTATTAGTTTTTTGTGTTACATTCAACACACAAATAAATATTGAATGCCTAAAATAATATTGTAGAAGTGACTTTACATTCCCAGAAGAGGCTCTGGAAATCTCTGTGATGTAAGACAGAAGCCAGAATTTACGTTGTTTTAGATACTTCCATGGTCCTTGGTGTACTGAGAACAGTAGGGATGAGAGAGACATGAATAATTATTGATCGATGTTAATGAAAGCAATTTTAATAGGACACAAGAATGCATTCTTTGTGGCCAAACTGTGAAGCTGAAGGTGGGTCTTAGGAAAATTGTTTGAAATGCATATGTGGAAAAAGATCTTCTGGAATGCAGTAAGTGTCTTAACATGAGGCAATTAAGAAGATTATTTCATTACACTATGGGGTGAATGCTAGTTTATACGGTGCTTCCTCTGTTGGAGATAGTAAGCTCTTGTCTCTGAGTGCACAGAATGAAATCTCTGTAAACACACTTGCTATATCGGAGTTCTGCTTTCTCCGTATCTCGCATTTCCTGTGATGTTACTCATGCCCACCAAAATTCAAATTGAGAACTCTCCTCAGTAGTGTTAATGTAATATTTAAGTGCCATGAAAGCATGTATTAATAATTTGAATGTACTTATAAGGATTATTGTAATTATAGGGAGCTAATCCAAGTTATCTACATTCAATTATGGCAACGTCCTGCTAAAAATGTTTAGTATGTTTTATTTCAAAGGACATAGGCATTTTCCAGAATTTTAATCCTCATTTAGATACTTCCTTCTAGGTACCTGTGTTGAGATGAGGAAATGAAATGTAGCTCATACTTAATCACTAAAAACAAGAATTAAGGAAGTATTTTAATGGCACATTCATAAGAAGCATGACTTCACAGTAATATTCTATTGACCAATTTAATCATCAGCATAGTCACCTGCAGAAATTAATTCAGTTAATTATATTATGTTCCCAACATTATATCAAAAATTGAGACAGAGTCTGGGCACAGTGGCTTAAGCCTGTGATCCCAGCACTTTGGGAGGCTGAGGTAGGAAGATGGCTTAAGCTCAGGAACTTGTGACTAGCCTGGGCAACATGGTAAAACCCTGTCTCTATTAAGAATACAAAAAATGAGCTGAGTGTGGTGGCATTCAGTTTCCGTCCCAGCTATTCCAGAGGCTGAGGTGAGAGGATTGCTTAAGCCCAAGAGGTTGAGGCTGCAGTGAGCTGAGATCATGCCACTGCCCTCCAGCCTGGGCCACAGAGTGAGATTCTGTCTCAAAAAACAAACAATAAAAATTGAGACATAAAGATCACTTCTATATTTTCTAGAAAAATTTTTAAAAGACTATATTCTCATAAACAACAAGTACCTTTTAGAATACAGAACTAAGAAAGAGGTTCTCTCTCTTAATTACTGTGTTTTCTTTTCAAAAAGATAATTATATAAGTACATACTATTTCCTTTTATGATTTTATTGTCAGAACATTTAAAGCTAAATGTAAAGCCTAATAATATTTTAAAAATCTAGGTGTCTAATATATTTACATCTTTTTCTTTGGTTTGGCTGCCTTTAAAAATTTTTCCGTTAAATATTTTTTTTTATTGCACACACTTTTTAATGTTGCATCAAATACTTAAAGAGAAGGCACCTTACTACTTTAAAAAATCTAGATATATTTATTTTTTTACATGTTTAACTATGTATTTTTGAGTGAAATTTTATTCACTCATGACATATTTTTTCACTATATATCTAACTACCAATTATATAAAAACATACAAGAATGACTTAATCATGTATAATAAGTTTTGAACTTGGTGCCTTTGAAATAGTAGTACTATATCACAAAATTATCTACATATGTTAATAATTGCAAAATATAAAAGTCTGAATCAAATCAGGTATAATAGCAAAATATTTATGTTTAGATTATAATGATAAAAATCATTTGACTAAAGAGAAGTAATACTTTGAACTTTCACCTATACTAAAAATGTAGAAACAATGTCTCAGTTTTACTCCTACCTGGTAAAGAAATAGCATCAATTCAAATAATGAAAGAGTTGTTATATTTGTTTTCTTTCAATTATCTCTTCTTTCCTCATAACCACAAATCACTGATTCAAACTCCTACCTTATTCAGAATATACTGTAAATATGATACTGCAATTTTTCTATCAGGATTTTCTACTTCTACTTCTTTCTTTCCTTTCTTTCATCCCTCTCTCCCTCCCTCCATCTCTCCCTCCTTCCTTCCCTCCCTCCTTTCTTTCCTTCCTTTCTTCCTTTTCTCCCTTCCTGCCTGCCTTCCTTGCCTGCCTGCCTTCCTTTTTTTCCTTCCTTCCTTCCTTTCCATTTTTTCTCCCTTCCTTTCCTTCCTTCCTTCCTTCTTTCCTTCCTTCCTTCCTTCCTTCTTTCTTTCTTTCTTTCTTTTTTTTTTCTTTTCTTTTCTTTTCTTTTCTTTTTTTCCTCCCTCCCTCCATTCCTTCCTGAGGTTGCCTTTGCCATGGCTTTCATGTTTAAGGCCCTGTTCCCTCTGCATAGGGTTCTGCATCTGAGAGCAGAGCTTTAGACGTGGGAGTATGGCTTCCACATTGGACCATGTCTACTGCTGGGCTACTATTTAAGAAAGAGCAACTTAAATTTGCTTTGCAGGATATCTTAGTATTATATCTTATGGATTCTAAACATATTTTGTTAACTTCACTGGGTTTCCTAGTAATGAATGTGAATTAGGAGAAAAAGTAACCTTTTAAGAAAGGCAGTGAAATAAAAAGCTTACATAGATAGAATTACTTTGGAGCTATTTTGATTCAGTGGCATAAATTAACGCTAAAGAAGCTAGGATAACTGCAGCAGTCTTTTGCTTGAGTTCAAACACACCGATTAGGTTTATAATATTAATTTTGGATAGATGTCATTAGATGAGGTATTTAATGTTTCACTGTCTTGTTAGAAGCAAGCTAAATTAGAAATAACTTGGAAAGACAGAAATACCTATAAGCTGAATCATAATCATAGTCAAATTTAGTAAAAAGGCCTAAAAGTGAAAAATGTGATTAAACAAGCATTATTATATATTAAAACAAAATAGTTTCTATTGTAAGCAATCTCTAAATGCAAAGCAATCCTTAATTAGAGGGAATCATTCTGCTAATAATTGTTTTTTTTTTTTTTTTTTTGAGACGGAGTCTTGCTCTGTCACCCAGGCTGGAGTGCAGTGGCCGGATCTCAGCTCACTGCAAGCTCCGCCTCCCGGGTTTACGCCATTCTCCTGCCTCAGCCTCCCGAGTAGCTGGGACTACAGGCGCCCGCCACCTCGCCCGGCTAGTTTTTTTGTATTTTTTAGTAGAGACGGGGTTTCACCGTGTTCGCCGGGATCGTCTCTCGATCTCCTGGCCTCGTGATCCGCCTGTCTCGGCCTCCCAAAGTGCTGGGATTACAGGCTTGAGCCACCGCGCCCGGCCCATTCTGCTAATAATTAATCTTTAATGAGAATACACATTAAATTTAATTCTGTAATTTATCTGTGAACATCTCTGAATGTTTTCACAGTTATGATGAAATCCATCACTATGTTAAAGTTATGTGGGAGACAGATAGATAGATTTCATTTTAAAATGAGCATTCAAGAAAAGCTTCTTCACAGTTAACCTAAAAAATATTTTAGTATTCGTATAACTATCCTTGAACTAGGGCAATTTTCAAACCCCTAAGACCCTTAAAATTTCTAGAGTGATTTTAAAACCTACTAGAGAAGTTTTCAAATCCTTAAATTGTAAAACCCTGTGAATTAGAACAATGTAAAAATCCCATCCACTTGGGATGTAGAAATCTGCAAAATAAAACATCCCTCCTACTTCAACAATGTAAAAATACTAAACTATAAAATGATAGCTTTTCTTGAACCCATCTGGGAGCTGCGTGGCACGTACCCAGGTGACCTCATTTCCTTTTTTGTCTGTCTGTTTTTTGCCTCTCCTCTCCTCTCTTCTCCTCTCCTTTCTTCTTCCCTCTCCTCCTCCTTGTACTCCTCTTCCTCTTCTTTTCTTTCTCTCTCTCTCTTTCTTTCTTTCTTTCCTTCCTTCCTTCCTTCCTTCCTTCCTTCCTTCCTTCCTTCCTTCCTTCCTTCCTTCCTTCCTTCTCTTTCTTTCTTGTCTTCCTTTTTTTTCTTTTCTTTTCTTTTCTCTTGACACGGTCTTGCTCTGTCTCCTAGGCTAGAGTGCAGTGGTGCAATCATAGCTGTCTGTAGCCTCAGCCTCCTGGGCTCAAGTGATTGTCCCACCTCAGCCTCCTGAGTAGCTAGGACTACAGGTGAGGCCACCGTGCCTAGCTAATTTTGTAGTTTTTATAGAGATGAGGTTTTGCCATGTTGCCCAGGCTGGTCTTGAACTTCTGGGCTCAAGCAATCCACTCACCACAGCCTCCCAAAGTGCTTGGATTACAAGCGTAAGCCACCATGCCTGACTTGGTGACCTCATGTCTAAAGGACAAACTCCCCCAGAAGAGACGAGACCCACATGCTATGTGTGCAGTGAAACAATGGGGAAAGGTGACCAGAAAAGAACCATCTCCTTAACGTGTGTCAACTGCTGCAAGTGGAGCCTGGGCCTTGTGTGGCTCTGGACCCAGATGCAAGGGGAGTCTGCCGTTCCATCCAGAGGCCTCTATCAGGGGACTATAAGAAAGGCTGGGGGCACAGCTGGAGCCCAGAAAGAGCTCTCCCAGCCTCCAGTGCGGAGGCTCTGTTACGAGAGGGCTTGAAACACCATGCATGTCCCTGAAGCTTTGCTCTTAGGAAACACAAATCTTGAACTACTACAGGGGAGCAGCAAAACTAACTGTTTCAGGTTCTCATATTATACATAAAGTGACATAAGATTATTTGAAGGTAAGCTCTACTCTATAAAAGGTGTGTTTCAATCTCTAGGAGACCATGACAATATTAAAAAACCTTACCTAATAAGCCCATAGTAGGGATAACTGGGGCAATAAAAATACTTAATTACACCAAAAGCTGTCAGAGAATGTGGAAGAAATAATAAAAAACCAGATGGGGTAAATAGAAACACTCCAATCTTGGGGCCCGTGTGTTCGATCCTGTTGTTCCTCCCACCAGCTTCCACCAGATCAATACTGAGTTCAAAAATAGTCACTGTCACCTTCTTGCCCAGCAGTAAGATCCATCCTGTACACCTTGAGGTTAGGCTTTGTAATTTCCAGGATAAACCAATATTATCACTGTTCACATAGTTGCGATCTAAGATATTTGGATATGTGTTTTGTTTTGGTTTCATTGGTTTTCTTTAGAAGAGAACGCAGAGCAAGAGTGACACCTGTGTCAATTCTCCAATGTCCAGTTAAGTTAAATAACGTGAACAAAGACTAAATGGCTGCAGAATATATTGACAATGCAAAGGTGCTGATCTTTTTTGCTTTTACTTGGATTCTGTAAGATCACAGAGAATCTAGATCGCATACATTAAACCAGACCTTCTGGGAATTGCTTTTGCTATCAATACTATTTTACAGCCCATCTTTCAAATATAAGTGTTTGGTGTTTGTTTGAGAAATTTCCACCAGTGTCCATGTGGATGTACTATGGTTAAGGGGGCCTAGTTTTCACTTCTGTATGAGAAAAGAACTCCTGAGATGGAAGTAGATGTAGATAAGCCTTCATGGCACAGGTTTTAGAACCAGGCAAACTTGATCCTCAGTATGGACTCACAAGCTCCTTGATTCTCCAGACAGTTTTCAGAGAGAACTGGTGTCATCGTTTGTAAAACAGCCATCTGTACGTCACCTTCCTGATAGGGTAGTCTGGATAGCTTGCAAGGTACTCAGTAAATGGTATTTGTAATCAAATGCACTTTTCATGCCTGCCTCTGCATGCCGTCTGTTTTTAACAGTGTGGCTAGGACCCAGGAAGGCTAAAAATGCTCTATGCTATGCTTCTTCATTTGGAAAAACTGAGCAGACTTCAAAAATATAGGGCAGTTTTAAGTACAAATAAGTAAAAAACGGTAACAAGTTTAGAGCAAGACCTGGCACAGAGTAAGTGCCTACTGTTTTTTCCATTTTTATTTCACGGACATAAACTCTGCTGAAAAATCTGAATTTAGAGATTTGTAGATTGGCAGTCCATATCTTAAACTAAATGCAAAAATATGTCAACAACTTTAAGATATCAGAAAAACTTTTGGTGATTTACATCAACAGTCCTTATACCATCTGATGCTAATTGTAGTAAGGTTAATTCTACAAATACTTTCTATAATCTCTATTTCAAATTCTGGCACGAAGAATAAGAACAGAGAAATGAGTTCCTCTTAATACTCGAATGGCATAAACTATCAGAATGGTGTTAGCATCAAAAACAACCACTTGAAAAAGAAAATAAATAAAAATGGAGCATTATGTTTAGCCCAATTTAAAAAATACATTAAATAATTAAACAAAAGCTTGGATTCTCAAAGTTCATCTGAATGAGAAATATGTTAGTCTCTCTTTTTAAATGAATGATATTGTCTAGGAAGAAAGAGAAATGTAGATAATTATACTGATGGCGCTGAAGCCCAGGTAAGTGCATATCTCACTGTATATAATAATAAGCATAGATGAATTATTTCACTAGCACTTCTTTGCAAGACAAATGAATAAAAGCCCAGATGCTACAGGATAACTTTGAGAATAAGAGCATTCATCCGTACTAACTCCTCTGAAACTATTAGTGAATTTTTAAATACTATCATAAATAAGGCTTATGTTTTTCTATCTACAGAGATTCACAAAGTATATCAAAGTAGCAGATTTTTCCAGACACATCCTACATAAGTAACATCCACAGGATCATTTTACACTGTCACTGAAGTAGTCCTATTCATATAAACTGAGATAAACTTGCATACAAATGCCCATAATAAGCAGGAAAATTTAACCAGAATGTGAAACAGCCCTGTGGTTTGTGCCTGGCTTAGAATATTTATCATCAGCTGGAAATCTGGCCTTTCAAAAATATGCATGCATTTACATCCTCGCAAACGGTTTATCTCAATTCAAAAGATCACTTATTAAAGCTTATCCATGTATTTGCTTATTTGCAACTGCTTATTAAAGGAGATGAATATCAACGTTAAACATTTTTAGTACTTGAAAACAGGTCCTAAAATAAACCTTACTCATTGGAAATTCTTATTTCGCTTTTACAAGGTTTACCTACATAACCAAACGCCAAAAAAGATTTGTGAATTCGACCTTTGTCATTCCATTTATCAGACTATTAACTCAGTCTCACATCCATCTCTAAAAGGTTAGAGTCTACTGTGCGATGCCTTCTTCCAATTAAAATGAGTAATACGCAAATGCAGGCACCGGAGCAGCAGCTCTCTGCTAGTTCTTACTTTAAGTGCCTTTGAGACTAGAAATAGAAGAGGCTTATGACTATAATCTAGGCAGAAAGTAGGATTGTCCACGTTTTTGGGATGCTAATATGAGTATTTTTTAATAACTCATAAAAAACTAGTAATATTACAATGGTTCATTTTTGTGCTTTTTAATGCAAACAACCTGAAATTATAGCAGTTGTTGTATCTAATCACTCCAGATTCAGACTTATACATTTACCCATTAATTTGTCTCTTGTAATATATATTTCTTTTTGTTTGTTTTTAAAACAGAATGTCGCTCTGCCACCCAGGCTGGAGTGCAGTGGGGCAATCTTGGCTCACTGCAACCTCTGCCTCCCAGGTTCAAGTGATTCTCCTGCCTCAGCCTCTTAGGTAGCTGGGATTACAGGTGCCTGTCACCATGCCCGGTTAATTTTTTATTTTGTATTAGTATTATTATTATTTTAGTAGAGATGGGGTTTCTCCATGTTGGACAGGCTGGTCTTGAACACCTGATCTCTGGTGATCCGTCCACCTCTGCCTCCCAACATGCTGTGATTACAGGCATGAGCCACCGCACCTGGCTTATGTATTTCATAGAGACAGTTTTCATAAGACTCAATTTCATGCAAGTCTTACACAGTTATAGAACAATATTTCACTGTTTAATAAGAGCATGATTCATTTTTTCTTTAAAAAATGACTCAGTATAACAGTGAAAGCTGTATGCAGAAAGAGTTGACCTTACTTTTGTATTCCAGGTGGAAACCAGCAGCTGCCACACTAATGTCCGATTGGAAATGCAGGTAGAGTTGGTTGGAAGTACTGTTCAGCAGTGCTGGTACCGTGGTGCCTATAAGAAACAATGCAGATAGAATTTTAACACTACAAATACATTCACTTTTCTAAATATAAAACACATGAGGATACTTATTAGGCTTACAAATCTCTATAGTTTGTCTGACTGCCACATATTTAATCTGAGTATTGGTTTTATTATGTATTCAGCCATTCGATTTTTCTAGGTACAGTAAAAAGCCATTGTCTGCTCTGACCTGCTCAAGTCGATGTGACACCTTTCTCTTGTGCTTTCTATTGTACCATGAGGGTTTGTTTTGCATTGTTTTATCCATGTAATCTTCTGCTTATTAAATTTAGTTTTTTACTTGACATGAGCAGAAAAGACAGAAAAGTTCAACAGCCAAGTGTAATGAGGGTTGGAGGAGCAGTCGGACCAGGTGGATACTGATCTGAGATATCCTTCCGAAGACGTTGCTTTTGACCACGTAAATATGCTCTTCCTGACCCCCTATGTGACTCATGCTGAGTAACGTTCCCCCGGATCTGTTAATGATTTCAACTAAAGATGCATGAAAAGGAATATATAGGGCTATTTTGACACACTGATTTCTTTACTTAAAATGTTCTAGCCTGCATCACAGTAACCAACCGATTGGAAAGGGCGATACAGGTACTAAGGACCAGGGTAAGAAAGAAGTAATGATGCTGGCAGGTGCTGAGGAAAAGAAAATCGTTCATCACTCAGAAGTTTCAGACATTTTGGTGGAATGTATCATAATATGGAAAAATAACAGACAAGTTTAAGTCTCTTTTTCCTGATGTGTGTATGTTCAATACTCTGTAAAATCATTCTCTAAATTAGAAGTGTATACATACTCGATGTCAAAGAAATATCCATTGTGTAAAACTCACTACAGTGTAGACAAATTATTCAAGTGAGCTACGTTGAGCATAGCACTGGTGTAAAGGGAGAAGTGATAATTTAAATAACAAAGCAAAGAAATAAGTTGATAATTATTCAAAACAGATCAACATTATTGAAAAGATAAGATTGCCTATCATCCTTAGCTCACCACTTAAATGATCCAATATTCCCCAACAGATTTTATTTTATTTTTTAGATGGAGTCTCACTCTGTCACCCAGACTGGAGTATAGTGGTGCCATCTTGGCTCACTGCAACTTCCGCCTCCAGGTTCAAGTGATTCTCCTGCCTCAGCTTCCTGAGTAGTTGAGATTACAGGCATGCTCCACCATGTCCTGCTAAGTATTGTATTTTTAGTAGAGATGGGGTTTCACCATGCTGGCCAGGCTGGTCTCACATTCCTGACCTCAAGTGATCTGCTCGCCTCGGCCTCCCAAAGTGCTGGGATTACAGGTGTGAGCCACTGCGTCCGGTCCCCAAGAGATTTGATTAGACCAATGACCCCAGGCAAGGACTCTGTCTCTTTACAAGAGGCTTTTTTTTTTTTAATATTTTTAGTAGAGACGGAGTTTCATCGTGTTAGCCAGGATGGTCTCGATCTCCTGACCTCATGATCTGCCTGCCTCAGCCTCCCAAAGTGCTGGAATTACTTTGAGCCACCGCGCCCAGCCTATAAGAGGCTTTTTAAACACTATGTGTGTCAAACTTAACGCCTAATCTATCTATCCCTGAAACATCAAGTAGGTCTCTAATGTTTCTTAACAGTACCATCGGCATTCATCCACGTCATCAGAGTCAAAGCTTCCTCCTTCTCCATGACCCCAAGCTGCCCTCCAATCAGTCATCAGGCCCTAACTGGCATGCTCTCTAAATATTTTCCCAAGTTATTTCACTTACTTCATATTATCTTCACAACAATCACCCCAGGGCAGGCAGCCTTACGTTAACCAGAATTAGTGCAATAATCTTCTAACTTGTTTTTTTGAGCCTGATCTTTTCCTAATTCAATGCATTCTCCATTCAGCAGCCAGAAAGCACTTTACAAATGTAAATGTAAATGATGTTAAAATTCTCATAGATTCCTCGTCATCTTAGGACCAAATTTCACAGTCCTTGATTTGGCTCCAAGACCCTGCGTGATCTGACTGCTGCTTGCTTTTCTAGCTTCTTATCATTACTTGGTTTTTCAGGATCATTTTTTCTTGCTTCAAGATGCTCCATATCATAGGCCTGGGATGTTCATTCCTTCTTCTTTTGATTCACTTTGACTTTCCTATTTCCATTCATTCAAATATAACCACTTATTTCCCAAACTAAGTCACTCACTCCATTTGATAAACATGGGTTTATCAGCCAGATAAACTACTAACCCATTTTCCAAACATACTAGTTATTCTCTGACTTCGTGCAAAGCAGAACCTTCCCTGATTAGGACAGAGCCTCAAAGACTTGAACCTCATCAAATCATTAAAGGCAATGAGCAGACCACCGGTGCCATGCCAAATATGACTGTTACAGCTTTAATCTGTCTTCCATTCTACTCTTACCACATTCATCTCCTGCCTGGGCTAACGAAATAGCCATCAACTGAGCTTCAGAATGGATATTTGCCTTCTTCTTATGCATTTGTTCTGCACACAAAATAATCTGCTTACAATTAAGTAACACTTGCACATTTTATTTCTATACATGGGCATAAGATGTGTCTTTTAATGAAATTGTAGGTCAACTTGATCTATACTGTGCTTTGAGAACTCATCCTATGGAGATGGGGAAATTTAATCTTTACCATGGCTGGGGATTCCTTTCCTGCCCCAGGATAGCCAATAGTCTCAGACTTTCGGGTCCCTGACTCCTTACTTCACATAAGCTCATTCTCCAACCTCACCCGGACCCTTGAATTTTAGCAGTTTCATGTTGTTGTGCACACCTTTGAAAGAATGCTCTTTGACAAGTCCCTGGTCCAAAATATAGCCTAAGTGCATCAGGCTACCACTTTGTTTTCAAGGCCCAGTCACATCCTTGTGGTCCTGCAAGGAATTCAATGATATCTTAATTTCCTAGAGGACACCCAGGTCTGGGAAGGGCCATCACTGTCCTCTTGTCAGTCACTTCAGCTCCTTCAACATCTGCCTTCACCACCATCCTCTCTGCTTTCCAAAGCTGAGCCCTTTGAAAGACTAACTCCAGGAGGGGGTCCACCCACAGGTATGAATACCAGTTGCTTTTAGAGCCAAGGTATGAACACCTGGCTCTCTCCTGGAATGAGGCTGGGAAAAATACCAGTGGAATGAGATGAAATAAGGTCCCAGTAAAATACACTGCTACAAATGCAAAGGCAGCTTCTGTCAGGTATAATCTGATGACACGGTAAGGACTTCTTCTTGGTCTTGGGCTAACAAACAGAATCTTCTGTTGGGCTTACAAAGGTTCGCCATAGTTTAAACATGTGCCTTAAGGAGTAAACTTTGGCCAATCAGTACCGAAGCTGCTACTGCAGTGTGTTGGAAGAAAAACAGCGAGAAAGCAGAGAAAAGAGAACTCCACATGTTCTCCTTATTAACGGCGTGCATGTGTGTTTGTGTGTGTGCACACTCTTAGAGCCTTTTGAAGGTAGAGTTCCTGATTGAGATTTGGGGTCTATTCCTCCATCGGTTTTCCCTGGCTGCCAAGGTGGGTATTTTCTCTGGGAGTTGGGGTCATTTTAAGCCTGAATCCTTAGTGCGTAATTCACTGTAAGAACACTGTGTGTGTTGAATGAGAAACACTTATGAAGTGTTTGCTGATATAACTCTTTTGCTTTTTGACCTTGATTTGATAGACAGACAGAGAGATAAGTAGACAGACAATAGACAGATACATACATAATATTTTAACTAAAAAGTCATGGGGTCACAAACTATAAACCTCTCCTTGCTAATCACCTTAAATATGTTGAAGAGAAGTTACTGTAAACTATGTAACAGGCAATGGAGGAAAGATGAGGGGTGGTTGCCAAGCGGATAACCTGGTGTGTCTCCAAAGAGAAAATTAATCTGCCTAAACTATACTTTCTCTCCTTTCCACAGCCTCTATAAGAAGCGAAGTGTTGGTTGTGCAACTGAAAACAGGGCACACCCAAAGCCTTGGAGAGAGACCAGTGAGGGAGGAGGAAGGAAGCAAGAAGTGGAAGGAGTGTCAGCTGCACTTGCTCATTGGCCCGACTCAGAGCCCTTTTTACTATGAAGAAAAGGGACATCCACTAAAGCACTGATTTTTTTACCCATTTTATTCAATTTCCATGATGTTGGTTGTCCTCTCACTATTGCATTACTTTTGTATTTTTGGACAATATTTGTAGAAAGAACAATATATTACTATAGATCTAACTAATTTATCCAAATACATTTTCATTATATCATCTGCACTACTTTTTGACTGTTTTTACCTGTAATTTGGTATAATCAGTTACTTTTTCCACTCCATTAAATCAATTTGACTAACTATAAATCCTTTTAAAAACCATGTTTCTTCTTCACTTTCCACCTACCAATGACAGAAGCATCAGCTCAGTTTCACTTCTCCTACAGTGTTTCACACTTGGTACAGTTTTTTCAATTGTACCCTCGTTGGGATGGGAGACTCCAGCTTTTACATTTTAAAATGTGTTTAACATCCTCCAGCCCCTAGCATAGTCATCTCCCATGCAGGTATTCCATACACAGTGTTTGACTTTTTTTTTTTTTTTTTTTTTGAGACGGAGTCTCACTGTCACCAGGCTGGAGTGCAGTGGCGTGATCTCGGCTCACTGCAACCTCTGATTCCCTAGTTCAAGTGATTCTCTTGCCTCAGCCTCCTGAGTAGCTGGGATGACAGGCATGTGCCACCACGCCCAGCTAATTTTTGTATTTTTAGTAGAGATGGGGTTGCACCATGTTGGCCAGGATGGACTCGATCTCCTGACTTTGTGATCTGCCCACCTCGGCCTCCCAAAATTCTGGGATTACAGGCTTGAGCCACCACGCCCGGCCTGTTTGACTTTTTTGTTCATCTTCTCTGGACGTATTACAGTGGTATCAGAGAAACCTACTTCTTCTTTTAAAAAATTTTCCATAAGTTATTGGGGTACAGGTAGTTTATTTGGTTACATGAATAAACTCTTTAGTGGTGATTTGTGAGATGTTGGTGCACCCATCACCCAAGCAGTAGACGCTGCACCATATTTGTTGTCTTCTATCACTCACCCCCCTCCCACTCTTCCCCCTAAGTCCCGAAAGTCCATTATATCATTCTTATGCCTTTTCATCCTCATAGCTTAGCTCTCACATATCTGTGAGAACGTACAATGTTTGGAGAAAAGCCTACTTCTGATGCCACTTACTTCTGCCACCCCTAGTCACTGAAAATGCTGTGGTATGGTCCAGTTCCATAAAGGAAAGGTGATCACCAGTCTCTTGTGTGTGAGTAACAAGTGAACTGTGCATTTGAAAGTGCTTTGTGAGTCCTCAGGCCCCTCTAACAGTGATTGTTAATTCAGCAAGCAGGTCCATGAATGACAGCCCTGTTTGCACTCCTGTTATGAAAAAGAATCATTTGCTATCCTGTGAATAATGTGGGATCTGGGTGCCCTGGTGGCACACAGGAGAAACGGGAACCCACCGCCAGGGGCGGCTGGGAGCACGATGCTGGGCTGGGCACCTAGGCACAGCTGCAGAGGGCACTTTCCTGCAGCAGCTTCCACATTGGGATCTTCTCAGAATGGCCTATAAGAAGCAGCTTATGCCCCTGCACAAAATGCAACGGAGTGATTTATTTAAATGGTGCCATAGGCAGAATGTTTTTGATCATATAGTTTTACTGTGGCCTGGATAGAACAATACATAACAAAGGAAAAAGAAACTGTATGATAGTCCCTGAAGGTTCTCCTCTCAGCACGGTGATATTTACCTCTCTTTAATATTGTCAGCCACAAAGTTGTATTTATTTTGTTCTATTTTATTCATTTATACTTTATAACCTGTCTATTTCCAAAAAATGACGTTAAGTGGCTTCCGATAAAATACCTACATACATATGTTTGTCCAAATAGAAATAAAATACTAAAACATTGAATGATGGACATCAATTATTTTTTCTGAAATATGTACCTCTTATGACTACTCACTCTTGTTTGTATTCAATACCTAACTTTGTAAATGGTTTAATATCTCCTTTATAAACATTTTTAAAATATCATAATTACAAAACAGTTTAAATGTTGATAACGCTTTAACACATTCAAACTTTATGGCTGACTTGTCATTTCTCCATATAAAATGTTTTTAAAAAATTCATTCTAAACTTTAGAAAGAAATAATTTCTAACTTACAGAAAATTTGCAAGTGTAGTATAATAAAACTGAAACATCTACTATTTCTCTATAGATAGAATTAAGTCTATCTCTATATGTGTATGTATAAAATTATTTTATTCTAAATGATTTATGAGCAAGTTACAAGCATGATGACTCATTTCTCATAAAAATCCAGTGTCCACTTTTTTAAAACAAAACAGTTCTCTAAATCAAAAACGTAACACAGATACGACATGTCATCCGCTGACCTCCTTTAAATTCCATCCATCTGCCCTCAGGGCTTGGAGAGGACAGGACTCTACTGGAATCACTCAGGGCATCCTGTGTTAAACTCTCTGTTTTCTTTAGTCTGGAAGAGTATTCTGGTCTTTCCCTGTCTTTCATGAACTTAACACTTTTGAAAAAAAAAATAAGCAAGTTCTTTTGTGGGATTATTTTTGTTTTAAGTTGCGTTTGTCTGATGCTCTGTATGATTATATGAGGCCATGCATTTGGGGCGAGAATAGAAAGTGGGGTGCTGCATTCTTCCGAGGGCTTCTTACTGCTGAGCTCCCGTGGTGGGAGGGGGCTGGCCCCACGCGGGCTCACAGATGCTGATTCCAGCATCGCTTCCCGATGCCGCTCAGCATGACTGTGAATTCATATCAACTGCTTGCCATCAGCTGTGGTTGGAATATGTATGCCACAGCTATTGCAATGTGACACAATAATTTGAACTGCTGCTGCTGCTCCTTCTTCCTTCTTCTTTCTTCCTCCTTCCGCCTTCCCCCTTCTCCTTCTTCTTTTTGTTTTTGAGAGTGAGTTTCTCAGTATACCAATGCATACAACAGCCCATTCTTGACGATCTTGTGTCACTTGGTGAGAGAGGTGTCTGTAAAACCCCTCCACGCTGAAGGCACCTTTTTACTCCTTGTTAGGACTTAGGATTCACAGCGGAGAGGCACGAGGATGATGAGAGTCCTATTTCTCATCAACACTTCACCCACTAACTTGTTGTGCCCTGACATTCCAGCCTGAGCCCATTATGAAAAGGCCTGCCAGACAATGACATTCACCCTTCTCCACGTATGAGCTGGCATTCTGCAGCCACGGAAAGCTTTAATTTTCATTCATTTTATGAGTTCATTAATCTAATTTTGTCAGTATAAAGTTACAAATTTCTATGTTTGTTGTTGTTGCTGTTGTTTTAGAGACAGGTCTCCCTCTGTCACTCAGGCTGGAGTGCAGTGGTGTGTTCACAGCTCACTGCAGCCTTGAACTCTTGGGCTCAAGCCATCCTCCCACCTCAGCCTCCTGAGTAGCTGGGACTACAGATGCACACCACCTACTCAGCTCATTTTTTTTTTATTTTTGTAGAGATGAGGTCTTGCTATGTCGCCGAGACTGGTCTCAAACTTCTGGCCTCAAGTAATCCTTCCACCTTGGCTTCCCAAAGTGCTGGGATTATACGCGTGAGCCGCCATGCCAGATCATAAAGGTCTATTTCATACAAAATGGTTTGTCTCGATGTATTCCTACCACAGCTTGGTAGTCAGTATTTCTCCAAGAAATGCTGTTTCCTTTAATGGGAGAATGGTGTTTAGAAGGGTAGTTAGAAAGCAGAATTTGGGTGCTACTGGGCTGTTGTTTATACCTCTCAAAAGACAGAGGTAGAAAATAAAATATGTACATACACACATACACACTATATTTATGTCTATAGCTATATATATATACTAAAACCAAGCGTTCACCCCAATGTCCCTAATTCAAACCATGCATTCACCTCAATATCCCTAATTCAAATCCAATACAAACAGGCCCATCCTAGCCTTCGTCATTTCCATTTTCACATTCATTCTACCCCTGACAACATGAACAGGAACTGTGAGCAAATCCTGTTTGTGCACAAAGAGCCACTTATTCTTCACACTTCCAGATGCCTGGCCCAGAGTGAAGAAAGAAAAGATGCACAGCCAGAAGGAAAAGGAAGTTCTGCTTTCTAAATTGGAACAAATGCCATGTAGCCCTCAAAAGAAAAGGAGGCTGGGCTTTGGAAAACTTGTGTGGGGTGAACACACGAAACCTGAGGCCGGTGTTTGCTTTGCTATTTTCTTCATTAGACCTTGGGCCTTACGACTTGTAGTACACAGGAAGGGAGCAACGTATTGAGAGAGAACAGGAGAACTATAAAGTTGATCTCCAAAAATTGCGAACCAAAAGGTTGCAGAGGCAAAAAAGGATGGAAGGCCCTCTTAGATACCTGGTCTCAGGTGAAACATAAGGAAAGAGAACAACGGGGTCTGCTTGGACTGTTATTAGGAGAACAGAGGCAAAAGAGAGACTAGAAATAATGATTTTAAGCCAGGCACAGTGGCTCATGCCTGTAATCCCAGCACTTTGGGAGGCAGAGGCAAGTGGATCACCTGAGGTCAGGAGTTCGAGACCAGCTTCACCAACATGAAGAAACCCTGTCTCTACTAAAAACACAAAATTAGCCAGGTGTGGCGGCACATGCCTGTAATACCAGCTACTTGGGAGGCTGAAGCAGGAGAATCGCTTGAACCCGGGAGGCAGAGGTTGCAGTGAGCTGAGATCATGCCATTGCACTCCAACTTGGGCAACAAGAGCGAAACTCTGTCTCATTAAAAAAATCTGAAAGATATATAATAAATAATATATAGATGTAATACATATTATATATTACTATATATTATACATTAATATATTATATAATATATAAATAATATATATGTATATATGTATATATTTTTCATGTATTATATATAACCATATGACATATATGACATATATTATATGTTATTATATTATATATAGATTATATATGTCATATATGTCATATATTATATATAATAGATAATATGTATTTTATATTTTATATATACATATAATATATAATCTATATATTATAACAGATGTCATACATTATATATAATCTATATATTACATGATATATATTATATAATATATATGTGATTGTATATGTGATTATAATGATTTACTCAGTGACTGAGTAAAGGCAATCTTTAGACACACGACTAGATGAGCCTACCATCCCTTCATTCTGGTTGGCCCTCACCAGCCACAGCACTCATTCCTCTTCACTTGGGGAGGAGCAAATGAAAGCTAGAGGGGCCAGATGTTTTCAGACTAAACTGCCCAGGAGAGACACAGAGCAAGAGTGTTCCCTTCTCTACTACCCCTTCAGAATATCGACCATTATATGGTGCATCAGAGTTAAATTAGGACGTCTTCCTGATTATTCTTTCCGAGCGAACATACAAATGGACTTGATATTCACAGTGGCCACAGCCCTAAAGAAATACATTCCTAATTTGTGAACATGGTTCTTCTCATATTTTCCCCACAATATGCATAGGGGACAAGGACAGAAAGCAGCTGAGATGAGGATGATTGGTGGTTGATGAGGCTCATTCACAAGAAAACCGTTGTCTTAAAACGTGAAAACATCTTAGAATAACTATAAACCACTCCTATATCAGACATCTCCACAGCCTCTCAAAAAATATAAATGTCTAAATGTTAAACTGTGAAAAGTGAGTGGTCTGTTTAACTTCAGAACATGTACACTTGCAATATTGTACCCAGATGTATATTCTTTAATAAAATTAATTTTAGATATAAAAAATTCAATTTAAGTGAATATGAAAACATTTTATCAGCCTGACTCTCTTAATTTATAGACTTATTATAGAAAACAATGGTATTTTATGTTGTTAGACCTAATCACATTATTTTAAACTGGCTATACATCTTCATATAATAGTTACCAAATTTTTTTATTTGATAGTAGGGTTATTGTTCATTCATATATTTTATTTATTTTATTTAACTTAGTTTTCTAAAACATTTACATCTTTGCATTTTTTACTAAGGAAATTGAAAGCAACAAGCTAAATATTTCATAATTATTTGTATGAGACAACTTTTTTTTTTAAAGATAGAGTCTCACTCCGTTGCCCACGCTGGAGTACAGGGGCAGGATCTTGGGCTCACTGCAGCCTCTGCCTCCTGGGTTCAAGCAATTCTCCCACCTCAGCCTCCTGAGTAGCTGGGACCACAGGTGCGTGCTTGGCCAACTTAAAAAACAAATCTTTTGTAGAGATGGTGTTTTGTTATGTTGCCCAATGCTGGTCTCAAACTCCTGGGCTCAAGCAATTCTCCCACCGTGGCCTCGTAAAGTGCTGGGATTACAGACATGAGCCACCACAATCATGTAAGCCAACATGTATCCTAAAATGTTGTGATGAAAATCAAATATTATGAGAAAAGATTAAAAGGTTATAAGGCTAACACCTGTATTTTAACCTGTATTTTCTCGGTATTTTATCATAAGTATTTTTATCCCTGGTATATGTTACATCTCAGAAATATGAAAAAGGCAAAAAAAAATAGTATAAATTCTGCTCACATCATTGATATATTAGTTATTATGTAACAAAGAATTGTTCTGCTCTTTATCCCTGATATCCAGGAGGTAAACCTCTAAGCCCTTGGTATTTCCCAGGTGGCAGGAGTGCCTTTGTGGTCCATGGAGGAGCTTCTCACACCACACCGTTTGTGGTCATTGTGATGATGATTATGATTATGGTAACTCAGGAAGGGGGCTGGGCAAGCTGGAAAGACCAGTAATAGGATTAGAGGGTCGAGGCATTGAGCCATGTGATATCAGCGCAACCTCCCAATCTCTGGGCAGGGAAGGGAGCTGGAGGTTAAGTTCAACCCTGTAGCCAATAATTCAATCAACCTTGCCTGTGTCAGCAAAACCCTGTAAACACTCTGGCACCAAAGCTCGGGTGATGATGCACTTTGAAGTGCTGGAAGTCCTGAGGACACAGAGGCTTCCTGTTTGGGACCTTCCCAGATGTCACCCTATGAGTCTCTTCATCTGGCCAGTCCTGGTTTGTGTCCTTTGTAATATAATCTTAATCATATGTATAAGTCCATTGCTTTCTCAAGTTCTGCGAGGTACTCTAGCGAACTATCAAGAACTGAAGGGACCACGGACTCCCTAAATTGGTAGCCAGTTGATGAGAGTGCAGGTGTCCTAGGTGACCCCAGGGCTTGGAGCTGATGTCGGAGGGGAGTCCTGTGGAGAAGCATGAAGTGCACGAACTCTGTGCTAACTCCAGGAAATTAGTGTCAGAATTGCATTGCAGTGGTGTTTATTTCAAACATATCTTTTCAAATTTTCTCCTGGCCAACTCCAAAAACTGAAGTTAATAAGAAGGAGATTGTTGTTATTTTTCATGCATATAGAGGTAATGTGGTCACTTCTTTTTTCATTAGTAAGGCATTTCCCTGCTAACTTTGGCTAATCCAACATGCAGCTATTTTAATTTTGCCATCTCCTGCTTTCTGCTGGTAATGCTTGCATTTGTGTGTAAAATGTGTTCTGTCATGGATTTACAACTGAGAACATTAGGTTAAAAACTTAATTCCATATTAAATACTCTCTTTTGAAAAATTAGCCTATTTCTAATATTAATTAGGATATATGAAAATATTACACATCTGAAGCTAAGCTCACTTGTGATAGTTACTCAAGGGAAGGCTTAATATGAGGTTGCTGTACAACAGTTGATAAATCCAAATATATGTGAATGATAAGATTTGATCCTCAGATTAAAAGTGGCAAAACACGCATGTTGTAAGCAGATTTTACCAATTGAATTCATAGACTGTGCGGTAGGTGCTAGGAATTGTGGGTGACACTCAGAGATTAATATAGATTCTGAAGAAACTTAAATCTCCAGAAAATAAAAGAATACTTTACTTAAAAATGACCAACCCAATTCAATATTTGAGTGTAGAATACACAAATGGACACAGACTGCATGGCTCCTGTGACCTGAAGGATTATCCTCTCTCTCTTTCACTGATTTGTCTAGCTATATTTTACTCATCTGTTAAGATATTTTAATTTTTGCCAGGTAGTTTTTTTTCTCTTAAATCTTAAAAAAAGTGTGACTTTTTTCCCCTCCTATAACACCCATCACCTGCCTGTAATGCTGTCTATTTACCAAATATTATTTATATAATTACATTAAATGTTGGCATCTGTGTAGATTTTAACTTGTGTTGTTGATGGTTTTTAATGACAGAGGTCTTATCTTTTATTCCTAACAACAAACACAGTGCCTGGTATCTAGCAGGTACTTTAAGAGATCACATGCTAAGCTAAACTATTCCAAGAGCTATGTGCTCAGGGGAAGAACGAGGGGCTTCCTAGTGGAGATGGGCCTTGAGTTCTAGCTTTTAAGGACAGTAATGGGTTATTTGAAATAAAAGTTCCTAAAAGTATAAATAGTACACAGACAGACAAACATAGATTGTGAGTGACAAATAACAATAAGATGGTAGGTTGGCATTTTATTGCCCAACACCTTAAATGACCATGCCCAAATAAAAATATGGTTTTATTTGCTGAGAACCAGAGATAAGATCTTTGAACCATTTGAAGTGATAAAATGAAAGTTGTATTAGACATTGTGAATGGCCTGTACACTATCTATTTTCTTTATTTTTTTAACCTGTTGAGTAAAAGTAGAATGGAAATGTTTAGGGAAGAAATATTTAAGAAAGTTAAGAAAAATATATACATATATATTCCAGCCTCCCTTTGCAGTAGAGATGAACAACAGACAGAATTCAGACCAATGGGATAGAAGGAGTCAGCTGCTGCAAGCAAGAAGGCACTCATGGAAAATATTACTTTTTCTGTGTCATCTTGGACAATTCTCTAGTACCTAATCTTTGTTCTTCATTGGTAAAAGAGAGATAATAATCCCTTAGAACTTAGTTGGTGCTGTCATATTGGCTAGTTTTTGTAATTTTAGTAGAGACGGGGTTTTGCCATGTTGGCCAGGCTGGTCACGAACTCCTGACCTCAGGGGATCCGCCCGCCTCAGCCTCCCAAAGTGCTGGGATTACAGGCGTGAGCCACCGCGCCTGACGCTATTCAAGATAAAATTAAGCATTCATGTTAACACACATTCATAATGGGGCAAAGTAAAGGCTCAGGAACTGTGGGCGACTGTGAGGACAGCGGTGACCAGGGTCAGTAATGACCAGGGTCAGTGATGACCAGGGTGACAATGGCAATATTGATCATCATCACTTTTCTTCCATTCATGAAGTTTGAGTCCTAATGCTATTACACAAAGTGAAAGAGGGAGGTGTCATGCATCTAGAGGCAGGATATACTGTTAAACAAAAGCAAAATTGAGATCCGAATGACGCACCAGGGCAACAGGAAGAGGAGACTTACTTACAGGGCATTTGGAAAGCAGAATCTTCAAGGCGGGCGCATTCATGAGAGTCGGAGGTGCAAGGAAGAGTAAGAGAGGGTGGACTTGTCGTGGACTACAATTTCATCTCTGGCTACATATGAGTAGAGTAGAATCTCAGGACTAGCTGAGCCCACATGCTCTGTGTAATAGTCCCAGACTGCCTAATGTCAGGCTGTGCATTTGAAGAGGTGAGAACTGTTTCCTAACCTCTGCCACTTCGCTGCCTCACATTATTATTCCTGGCTTCTGCTGCTAGCCTGAGAACCTGCCACACGTCAAAGCTGTGCTGCCTGACACTTTCAGATCGATCTCCTGCTCGTGGAGAACACAGCCTTCTTTTTTCTCACCTGTTTCTTGATGGTCTTACTCTAAGACTTTCAGCACTAGAGCAACCCTTATGGAGACAGAAGAGTTGTGTAGAAAATGTCTATGTGGAGTGTTTGTTGTTATTTAGGTTGTTTTCTTGGTGTTTGCAGATTTTGAGTCACAAAGGTGAGGAAATTGATTCCATCTTACCTGAGAAGCTTCCCAGTCTGGGTGCGGTCACGTCCCCACCGTCGTGGATCTCAAGGGAGTCCCAGTTTTGTTCCGTGGCAAAACTGATCACTTGGATCTACCAAACCATAACATTAAGTTAATATTGATTTTTGGCTTAACATAATTAGTCTAATTAGATAGGGTATTGGGGTTTTTCATGATTAAGGTGTATATATAGGTATATACCTGTACCTGTATATATACTTATATATATACCTTAATCATGCCTCCAATACCATAATATTTTATATATATATATACACACACACACACCTTAATCATGAAAATCCATCTATCTATCTATCTGGCAAAATTTAAAAAACAAACCATGAAAGAACAATTTATTTTTCTTTTCTTTCCTTTTCTTTTTTTTTTTTTTTTTTTTTTTTTTTTTGAGATGTAGTCTTGCTCTGTCACTCAGGCTTGAGTACAATGGCATGATCTTGGCTCACTGCAACCTCCGCCTCCTGAGTTCAAGCAATTCCCCTGCCTCAGCCTCCCTAGTAGCTGGGATTATAGGTGTATACCACCGTGCCTGGCTAATTTTTGTATTTTTAGTAGAGATAGGGTTTCACCATGTTGGCCAGGCTAGTCTCGAACTCCTGATCTCAAGTGATCTGACTGTCTTGGCCTCCCAAAATGTGGGGATTACAGGCATGAGCCACCATACCTGGCCAAGAGAACAATTTCTACAAATGGTACTTTTGATAGTTTTTATTCTAAAAAATTTAAATTTTATTCTAAAAAATTATATTTATTCAAAATATAGAAACACGATTAGAAATATTTTGTGGAAATACTAAGAGAAGGGAAACAGAGTATAGTCTATGTATTTAAAATAACCAATATAAAAGGAAAAAAAGAGAGAGAGAGAGAGATGGAAAGAATGAAAGAACAAAAGAACGAAAGAAAGCAGCCCACAGACCCCGGCTGAGCCCTGCTGTAGACTGTGGACTTCAAGGACTCACCTGAATTCCCGAGCCCTCCGTAACTATGATCTTCCATATACAGTTCAAGTTGTTTCCGTAGGGCTCAGGGTAGCCAGGGGACAGAATTGTACCTCTTCGCTGAGTGAAATTACCACTGCATGGTACTAAAAGACAGAATCACATGTCATGAAATAAAGTGCCACGGTACAGTGTTGATTTGGCATGTAGTTTTCTTTCACTGTGTGACCAGTGAGAGAAAATGTACGTGAACAATGATACGTTAAATGGCATTTTGAGCCAAGGTAAAATTTAGTGTTTTCTCTTTTAAATTAGCAATATAATTGATTATTACCTGTTATGCTACTGAGTTATAGATCTTGAGTCTATAAAGAAATCTATGCAAGTTCTCTAAGACGGGACGGTGTCTAATGATGGCATCTCCAAAGTGAATTCTGTTTAGAATAATTTACCTACTATAATTTAAGGACCTTGGCAGAGTCTTCTCTTCTCCATGCAGACATGCATCTCCAAATGATATTAATGGGATTTATGAGCAAAGTCAAGAGAAGAGGCGCTTAAAATATACAAATGATTCCAGTGCTAATCATGATTGTACTAGGGTTTTCCACACAAAATGAAGCAGGTAAACTACAACAAGGTCATTGTTATTCAGCCTGCATTTTATCTATTACTTTTCAAACATTCATCAGCACCAATTTATTAAAAGGACGTTACACAAGTAACATAGCATTTCAACATGATAATGATTTTTTCCCAAAACGAAATTATGCTCTATACTCATGACTTTAGAGTTGATGGCCTACTTCACAAATATGGAGAAGGGAAGCATGCTTTATCCTTACTAAGATGATGAGTTGTTTTATGAAACACAGTAATTTTTAGGGTTTGGCTACTAACTCAATTATTTCCCATGAAACAAATTGCCCTTTAAGTGGGTCATGAGCCAGATGGATTTATGTAGCCTGGATAGAAGAACGAGAAGCAACTCTTTGGCATCACCACACAGTTCTGGTGGGCAGCCCTGTGCCCGTAATTCCCGCTTAGGGACACCGCTTACCCACACAGCTGGGGATTGTGTCGTTCCACTGCGCCAAGGCATTGGGCACGGACTGGCAGTGGAGCGCCGTGGAACCCTGAAGCAGGTATCCCGGGTTGCACTCGAATCGGACGATGGAGCCTGCCGAAAACTCAGAACCGATTCTCCTTCCGTATCTGGGCTCGGGGACAGAGCTGCACTGGGTGTCGCTGGTACGAGGAACAGCTAGAAGCAAAGCACAGAACACAGCCATCTGTATCTCCATCAGCAAGCCAGGATGTTGTGTGGGAAGTGGGTTTAAGATGGGGCCAAGGAGAGCTGATGCAGACAGAGAATTTAATAACACCTCCAACAATCGCTATAGAGAATGATTTGAAGGTCTGGGACCACGCAGAGCTGGTGCAGATAGAGAAGTTAATAAAGCCTCCAACAATCGCTATAGAGAATGATTTCAGGAACTGGGACCACGCAGAACTGGCGCAGATAGAGAAGTTAATAAAGCCTCCAACAATCGCTATAGAGAATGATTTCAGGAACTGGGACCACGCAGAGCTGGCGCAGATAGAGAAGTTAATAAAGCCTCCAACAATCGCTATAGGGAATGATTTGAGGAGCACGTTCCCAACTGCACTTCGTCCTCAGGACCATCTCAGTGTCCTCACTTCAGATGAGGAAAACAGCATAAAAAGACTCAGTGCCTTATGAGGACTGATTGATATTCAGGTGATTACATTTAATCATCCTGCTGGTGATAGTGAGGTGACTAACAAGGTGCACTTGTCCTCACAGGCCTCACAGTCTAATGAGAAAATCTACCACATGAATGATTTCTTATAATATGGCCATTGTGATGCAATAAAAATATTAAGATAAACTACCATCAGATCCAGCAATCTCACTTGTGTATACTTATCTAAAGGAATTTAAATTGGGATCCCAAAGAAATATCGGTACTCTCACATTCATTGTAGCATTCTTCAAAATAGTCTAAATGTGCAAACAACTTAAATGTCTATCATCAGATGAACAGATAAACCGTGGAGCAGATACTCAATGGAATACTATACAGCCTTGAAAAAGAAGAAAATTCTGCTATCTGTAATAACACGGATGAACCTTGAGGACATCACGCTAACCGAAATAAGCAAATAAGCAGTCTCAGAGGACAAACACCTTATGATTTTACTTCTGTGGGGAGATCTAAAGTAGTGGCACTCACAGAACCAGAGAGATTTACACTGGTAGTTACTTGGGGCTGGGGAACAGGAAAACGGGAAGCTACTTTTGAATGGGTATAAAGTTTCAGTTATGTAAAATGAGTAGGTCCAGGACATCTGCTCTACAAGCACTGTGTTTACAGTTAAGAGGGTAGATTTCCTAATGAGAACACCTGTTCCACATGCAATTGTGTTGCCTTTAGTCCTCCCTAAAGTCACCTAGGATGAGCCCAAATCTTAACAGGCCCCGGCTGGGTACGGTGGCTCACGCCTGTAATCCCAGCACTTCGGGAGGCCGAGAAGGGTGGATCACTTGAGGTCGGGAGTTTGAGACCAGCCTGGCCAACATGGTGAAACCCCGTCTCTACTAAAAAAATACAAAAATTAGCCAGGTGTGGTGGCACATGTCTGTAATCCCAGCTACTCGGGAGTCTGAGGCAGGAGAATCGCTTGAACCTGGGAGGCATAAGTTGCAGTGAACCAAGATCGCGCCACTGCACTCCAGCCTGGGCGACAGATTGAGACTGTCTCCAAAAAAATAAATAAAATAAAAAATGAAAAAATAGCAAGTCCCTCCGGTTCTCTCTTGATGAGACTTTCCTAGGTTCTGCATAATGGGTGGCCTTCGTTGTTGCAGCAAGCGAAAACCCAAGTATATGGAATGACGCGTGTGTATCTCAGGTCTTCTTTGGGTAGTAGGTACTGACAGGTGAGTATCAGTGCAATGTGGGGAGTGAGATAACTATTCAGGTTGTATGGAAGAAACTGCCACCTACAGGAGATATTCCTATTTATCAAAAGGAGCGTGGGATAAAGATTAAAAAATACTTCAATTGGCAAAGAGGTCCGTCACACCAGGCAAACTCTGAAAATAGTTATGCACTTCGAAATTTGCATATTTTGCTTTTGTCCTCTGCAATGAAAAAGACAGTATTCAGGTACTGTCTCTGGGATTCTATCCTCCTCAGTCCTTGTGTGTCTTCACCCTAAATGCACAGTCCTTTATCAGAATGTGCTCACGTACTCATTTTCTCTTAAAATAACTCTTCTATCTTCCCACAGCTTTTTCTAACACACTAGAATCTGTTTTATTTATTTATTTTCTGTTGAATTAGAACAACAACCGACATGATTTGGGTAACTGCTGCTGGGGAAGCAGTTCCATGAAAATGAAAATTGGCAGATTATTTTGATTAAATGACATTTCAATTTGGTGTTGAGATATTTTCTATAAAAAGGAAAAATTAATAAAAGTGTCTACCTTTCTAACAGCACTGATGTGGAAAATAATTTATGGTTTATCAGAATCATTCTTCTCCAAGCTAAAAATGAAATACAGAGTAACTATAATATTCTATTACAGGTTGAGTATCCTTTATCTGAAATGTTTGGTGTTTCAGGTTTTGAATTCTTATAGATTTTGGAATATTTGCGTAAACATAATAAGATATCTTAGGGATGGGACCCAAGTCTAAACATGAAATTCATTTATGTCTAATACATGCCGTATACACATAGCCTGATACACCTTCTACACATGCTTTATCCTTGTTAAGATGATGACTTGGTTTATGAAACACAGTAATTGTTAGGGTTTGGCTAATACTCAATTGTTTCCCACAAAACAAGTTGCTCTTTAAATGGGTCACGAGTCAGACGGATTTATGTAGCCTGAGAAGCGCAAGAAGCAGCTCTTTGGCACCACGGAGAAGCTCTGGTGGGCAGCCATTTTATACAATATTTTATATTTTAAATACAAATACAATATTTTAAATTATTTTGTGCATGAGACAGTGTTGACAGCATTTTCTATTGCGATTCGTCCATTACATGAGGTCAGGTGTGAAATTTTTCCTTTGTGGAGTCATGTTGGTGCTCAAAACATATCAGATTTTGGAGCATTTAGGATTTTGGATAGTCAGATTAGGGATTCTCAATTCATATAACAAAATAGTTCTTGAAATTATTTTTTGTCATGCCTGAGTATTTTGTTAGAGTTGAATAATGGTGTGAAGAAAAAAAAAAAAAAAAAGATATCCCATAGAGGCTTCCACAATCATCTCAAAGATCTTTCACAAAATGAAGAACTATTGCCAGTGGTGGTTTTTCTACTTATGCTGGATTGCTTACAAAATACCCGCTATCGTGGCAAAGGTTCCACTTATCTAAGAGGCTTCAGGTATTGCATCACTTACTTGTATATTTGAGAGCTATGCAAATACATTTTTATCTTTGAGAGATACAGGGTATCACTGTCATTCCAAGTTCCCAAAATGAGGAGAAATATAGCACCAAGGGCCATGTGTACCCAGGTCACTTTCTTCATGAATTTGATAGTGGTCTATTTTCAAGGAAAATGACAATAAATGAAGAACACCTGCATCTGGATAAATTACGAAGAAAGATTTTTAGAGGAAGAAGTTTAGAAAGTGAAGAGACCAATTTTAAGTATTTGAGACAGTAGGACAGGGAGAAGCTGTGGAATGGAGACATCACAGCTCCACGGAATGCCTGGGAAGCGGGTGGGTGGAAATCAGACCGTGCTCTGTGACTTCCTCCTCCCTGCCAGTCCTCTGGCTCTGGCCCTTCGCCTGGACATTTCAGACGGCATCCGAGAGAAATTCTATTGTCTGTCATCATCATTCTCTATCTTTTAGTAAATATTTCACACTGCCGTGAAGCCAAATTGAAATCAGCCCAGTGGAAAAGTGAGCGGGAATGAGGTCAGCCTGGAATAGAGGGTGATCAACAAAATGATTGACTTCTCAGGTCAGACAACCATGTTTCTTCGGAGGCAGGATGTCCTCCTCCGGGGCTCTGAGGTGCTGGAAGTGGGAAGCAGTGCGAATGTGTGCACACCTGTCGGGAAAAGCCGGAAACGTATTGTGACAGGTTTTACGATCACCCTTCAACACCGCAAATGCTCTAAGCTACAGCTACATGCTGCTCCTTGACCGCACCTCTGTTACAGTCGATGTGAAAACCACAACAACAATAATAAAATAAATCCGAATGCATGGAGGACTCACTTGCAACACCTCAGTGGAGCAGTTTTGATTTAGTGACTGAGGGACATTTTGTATCTCAAAATCATTCCTCTCTCATGGTTGAAAAATCAGGTTGGACAAGCCATTACTAGTCAATGAATTAAAACATGTATCACTGGATTGGAAGCAAAATTTTACATTTATTCTTCTTTGCAAAGAATATGCATTTTATAAGCTCTTGATACAAATGTGAGGTTTTAGATGGGAAAACCAACTAAGCCACATAATTCATGCCATCTAAAAAGAAGAAGACACCAAGGGAAAATCAATTAAAACATGTATTTGCCTGCCCGGAAATAACCTCAAGTAAAGAAACTCTTAATGCACATCTTTCTTACCCAAATTGAGAAAAAAATATTCCTGCGTTTATAGCTCTGTTTATTTTCAGGAGACCATTCAATTAACTATTTTATTTTATTTTATTTTTGAGGTGGAGTCTCGTTCTGTCACGTAGGCTGGAGTATAGTGGTGTGATCTAGGCTCACGGTAATCTCCGCCTCCCAGGTTCAAGCAGTTCTCCTGCTTCAGTCTCCCAAGTAGCTGAGATTACAGGCATATGCCACCACACTTGGCTATTTTTTTTTTTTTTTGTACTTTTAGTAGAGACGGGGTTTCACCATGTGGACCAGGCTGGTCTTGAACTCCTGAGCTCAGAGTCACCGTGCCTGGCCTAATTAACTATATTCCCATGAGTGCTAAAGAGACCAAGTCTTTCAGTAGAAGACCCTGGAAGAAGAAAGCCTTGAGCTCCTGAGCCTGGGATGCAGGTGCTGCTTCAGGTGAGGAGCCTGGGAGAGGAGAACCCAGGTTAGAGATGGTGACCTGGAAAACATGACTTGGAAAGAAAAAGTCCCGGCCAATGGACATTTATAAGCTGGGCACTGTGGAGGAAGTTCAATATAGAAATATGGTTTCCTTTTCCCTTTAAAATGTACAGTAGATCCTTGCAGTTTACTCATTTTGGTGTGAGTGTATTATCCGGAAGGAACTGAAGGCAGCATTGAATTCTACGTTGAAACAAATTACAGGAATAGGCTCTTTATGAAAACAGACAGGCATAAATATAAGACCATTGAAAAAAGTAGCGTTGATGAGGGACTCTCCCACATGAAGGTTTATTGAGACACAATCAATCACGCACATCAGAGGGATGGGGGAGAAGACAGGGCAGGGTGGGCAGCTGTGACCAGCCTGCCTTAAATCCTCAGGAGCCTCGGAGCAGGCAGCAAAGAGAAGGATGTGGGCTCTGCCTCCCTTGGCCTCTGTTTCCAGGAGGATTGATTCTAATGTTGAAAGACATGAATTACTGGCCAAAGCAAAGTCTCTAAATGCGATGTAATTACTTAATGGTATAGAATCAATGGCCTCTTCTAACCCTGGAAGAAGCAGACTGTGCTGGAGTTACTAAGAAACGGTTTGTGTGATGTTCTGCTTTTGCATTTTGCTAAGAATATGTTGATTTTAGGTGTGATATATTTTCTGTGAAATGTCAAAGATCCCTACACCTGTATAATCACAGCCAATCATGCAGGTTCTTCCAGTCCCTGCTTGATGGTACAAGGCCAGGGAACTTAGAGAGTACAGGGGAGGCTACAGGAGTCTCCTCCACTGTGAACACTCAGGGAATTCCCGGGAGCTCAGAAACTGGTATAAAACACTTTCTGCTTGATGCCAAAAAGCAAATGTACAAAGCTGAACATGTTCAGCATTTAAAAGCAAGAATTGTGTATCTCCCATGTCTTCAAGAAAGCTTGCTAATGCCAGGAAAAAATGTAATCATGGTTCAGACTTGGAATATTAAAACTGTCAGAGGTGTTCGATCCGGAGAGACTCCATCTTCAATAGGGGCTGTGTAAAATGAGACTGAGACCTACTGGGCTAAATTCACAAGAGGTCAAGCATTCTAAGTCACAGGATGAGATAGGAGGTCGGTACAAGGTACAGGTCACAAAGACCTTGCTGATAAAAAGATGCAGTAAAGAAGCTGGCTAAAATCCTCCAAAACCAAGATGGCTTCTAAAGTGGCCTCTGTGGTCATCCCCACTGCTCATTATACATGAATTAAAAAGCATTAGCATGCTAAAAAGAACACTCCCACCGGCACCATGACAGTTTACAAATGCCATGGCAATGCCAGGAAGTTACTCTACAGGGCCTAAAAAGGGGAGAGACCCTAGTTAAAGGAATTGTCTACCCCTTTCCCAGAAAACTCACAAATAATCCGTCACTCATTTAGCATATAATCAAGAAATAACAGCAAGTACAAGTAGCTGAGTGGCCCAGGCCACTGCTCTGAGGAGTAGCCATTCTTTATTCCTTAACTTTCCGAATAAACTTGCTTTCACTTTACTCTATGGACTCGCCCCAAATTCTTTTTTGCGCGAGATCCAAGAACCCTCTTTTGGGGTCTGGATCCGAACCCCTTTCTGGTAACAAAACCATTACAGAAACTCTCATACTTCAGGAGGGGAATAATTTGATTTCTTTTCATGCCAGCTTCTCACCATAGCTTTTGCTTCTCAATGCTATTGGATTATTTCACAGCTGAGGGAGTGGTTACTGATTCAGAGTGGGGTGAAAGGTTGGGTGGGCAGGACGCACACCTGAGCCACAGCTGCAAACAGTGCTCCATTATCACCGAAACCTGTTGGTCATGTAGGTCACTCATCTCAGTCTCCACACCACTCCTTCTGTCACTGGAGACCAGTGGATTGTGAGTGCTTCCTTTCTGGCAGAGTGGATCATAACCATGCCGGTTTATTCAGCGGCACCAAACTAAAGATAAGAGAAGCTCCTCGCGAGTACTGGCTCACCATGGACACATCCATGCTGAAGGGTTATCCAGTGTTTCATTCTGAAGGGTCACTCGCCACAGCCTTCTCTGGGGTGCCCTGTGATCTAACTCACACCTTCTTCTCTCATGCTTTCCAAATGTACCCTTCTGCTCTCAAACAGTGTGGAAAACAAACAAAAACCCAGCAATTGCATAGGTTCACTAGAATACTGCATTCAAAAGCCTCTAGACTTCCACTGCCTCACAAGTTCAGAAAGATGGTAACATCATCATTAATTATGTCTTCATATCACTAAATGGGGGGTGGGGAGCAGAGGGCTAGAGACCATGATCTGTGCATGTCTGGAGTCACACACACGTTTTCTGCACACTGTCACTGTTGCAAACATTTTTCACGGCAGCCCCCAGCAGCTCTTTAGAACCGAACCGTGTCTAACAAGGGTTAGGTATCCTACAACCATGGAAATCATAAAGTCTATGTGTAATTTGAAGCTGAATTTGTTTATGAAAGAATGAAGCTGTAGTGTATGAAAGTACTGTTCAGAATACTTTCATATAATAGAGTTCAAATAATTTTTAGGCTTCAGTGTAACTACTGTCTTTCAAGAAGCAATGTTCAATTTAACTTTTCATGTGTACTCAAAACTTTTACCATTGCTGTTGAGTAATTTATAAGTTGCATTTATAATTCTAGTTCTTTACCTCCAGAAAAACTTAGTTTTTGATAAAAAGACATCAATTTTTTGCATAAACACACTAGTAGGAGCAAAGCAAGAGAAGGAGGTATTTAGAAATTTATAAAATATTAAGGATGTTAGAGTCATTATATACTCTTGAGGACAAGAAAAATAAATGTCCTCTATAAATGATGTTCTTTTCTTTCTACTTTTCTGTATCTTTGACATTTTGATGAAAATGTATTACTTTAAGCAAAATTTTTAAAATACATGCCTTCCAAGGACAACATTTGAATATTAGACACCAGCTGCAAGCAATATGTTATCTGATGATCTGATAGATTTTATAATCTTTATCAAAAACCAAAGAAAGCCCCTTATAAAGGCAGACAAGGTCAGTCACTTGAGCACTGCCAGGAGAGAAAATGTTCAGGCAGCCCAGTTTCTTTACACATCTCACTTTGGTCTAAACATGATTCTGCTTTTGCAAAGTCAGATAGAATTTATCTGAAAAAATGAGAAGTAGTAAGAGACGGGTTGTTTCAATAGGCCACACTCTAATAAAGTCCGTTTTTAAAAACTACTGGGTAATGATTTACATTTTAATAAAAGATGTAACTTATAACAACGTAGCTCTTTTTAATGCATTCGCGTCTCCATTCACTCAATGGCTACTTACACAGGATCAGAGAGACCTTTGTCTCCCGATTAACTGTGAGGCATCATCCTCATTCTCTTCTCATTACTCTTTAAATTATCTAATTGCTGAAAACTGAAGGGTTTTTACACTGAACTGTTTTGAAGTCATGAAATTCCGAATTTGAGATGATTAGAAATGATTGATAAATAATATAACATTGCTATACTCCATCTTTTTAAAAAAAAAAAACATAATAGTATCAATAATGTTTTCTGGAGGAACCTTTATTAAAGGAAACATTGCTAAGAAAAGATGTTTCTCCAGATCGGAAGAAAATACTTAACAGTGGCCATTTGTATCTGTAGCCTCCAGCAAAATTAAGACCTAGAAAGACTAAGTATTGCTTCTTATTTTTGAACACACAGTTTTTCTCTGAGCATGATCATTTCTTCCAGATCTCAGCCTTTACAGTCACGACAAGCTCCATCCAAAGACTTACTCCAAGCTTCCGAAAGTATATGAACAGTTTATATGGTCATTTTTTCAAGTTCATATAATGAATATGCAAAACAAAAGTGAAACATATGCGGAGAAAATTCTTAGCTTTTCAGAATATTTGAGCAATCTCAAATATCTTTTAAAAGGTTTAAATTAAAAAATAAGTATAAAGGTGTAAAAGTACCCAAAGTAAATAAAACGCAAACAAAATAAATAGGTATTTAGTTAGGATAAGAGATGCATGTGTGATATTTTGTTTTTTGTTTTGTTAACTTTCCTTTTAAGCTTAGTTTTTATAATAAAATGTAAAATTGTAGAATGCATTTTAAATATATTTCATATATCGTTACTAAGATCTAAACTATTACAAAATACTTAATTAGATAAAATATTGTATTTGAAATCATCTTACAAGATGTGAAGAGCTACAGAAAGGTAATATGATCAATATTTATTCCCTTCTAGTACCTGATAAATGAGATATTATCGTGTTTTGTAGTAGAAATATGAGTTTCAACTGTCAAAAAATTGTAACATTTTTATTAAATAACTTCGTTATGAACATACGAACACCTCCAGCTCCTTAAATATGACAAAAATGCCACTGAGATGTTCTGAGTGCTCTGTCTGAGACTGGCAGCGTGTGCAGCATCAGGAAGGACCACAGTGACATGTGGAGACATGGGGAGTGACCCTCACCTTGATACACGAAGTGGAAGCCCCTGGCAGAGGCACCGCTCTTCGCACTGAATCGGAGCAGAATTTGATTTGACGTAGCCAAGGGCAATGTTTCCCCTAGAAATGAAAACCGAGATAATACATGGGATTCAGAAAACACACAGCACCGTGGAGGACAGTTGTATTTTGGAAAATGGTGATAAAGCTGAAATTTCACATTTATTTTTGAACTTTTTAAACATTTTCACTTTGTGGTTTAAAACTCAAATATGTTGTTTCTATAAAGTTTTAAAAACTCTGTCCTAGGCAAGAATAGGCAGTGAATTTGATTAAAATATACTGTAATCATTATTTCACTGATGACTTTTTTTTGAAGAAAGCACCAATGGTAGGTAGGTCTATATAATAAAGGAGACAGAAGTAAAGGGTGAATCGTTTGCTCAGAATCACCTTAATTTGATTTTAGCTAAAATTAAAAGAATTTTACTTAAAATTTTTTAAAAAGTAACTGAATCCAAAGATGATTTTTTAAAAATTAGAGAGTTCAGAAAAGACCTTCTGAAGTATATTTTTAACCTTTAGAAGCACATATAGGCCAGGCGCAGAGGCTCACACCTGTAATCCTAACACTTTGGGAGGCTGAAGCTGGTGGATCACTTGAGGCCAGGAGTTTGAGACCAGCCTGGCCAACATGGGGAAACCACGTCTCTACTAAAAATGCAAAAATTAGCCAGCTATGGTGGCACATGCCTGTAATCCCAGTCACTCAGGAGGCTGAGGCAGGAGAATTGCTTGAACCTGGGAGATGGAGGTTGCAGTGAGCCAAGATGGTGCCACTGCTCTCTAGCCTGTGCAACAGAGTGAGTGAGACTTTGTCTCAAAAAGTAATAATAATAAAATAAAAATAAAAAATATATAAAAGCACATATAAAATGTGGAAGAGTCTGTCTCAAGCAGTGGTGGGCGGTGTGTGAATTGGCATAAGCTTTTCAGAGGACAATGTTACTAATAATCAACATATTTAACATGTATCCTCTAATGCATTCTTAGATACGTCACTGAACCCTGGTAGAAAATAACAAAACATAGGTCTTAAGACTTTTAGTTAATAATGAAATAGTGAAAATCTGGAAATAACCAAATCTTAACCTTAATTGGTCAAAGCTTGTGATGCATATAGTTTACTAGGCAAATTAGTGAATGTACTCAGTACCAAACTGATTTCGTAAATGATGAAAACGTGTCAGTACAAATAAGGGGTAGGTCATCAATTAAAAGTGGGGTTAAATTGTGCTACGTTAAACCCACAGAATACCATTCAGAACTCAGAGTAAGGACACTGGGTGTATACAGTGTTTGTTAGAGACAGATTTCTGTATGTGATTTTAAGGGTAAGAATGGGATAAAAATAAGTTGTGAAATAACTCCATGTTTTATGGGGGTTCCTGTGTGTTTGCGTGCATGTGTGGATAAATGTATGCATGTGTACATGTGAACACAGGTAGATGTGCGGTTACTAATGGGTCTCTCTATGTAGGACTTACAGGCTTAGAATGATTTGGACTGAAATGTTAATCATTTTTACATCCAGAAGGGAGGTGAAGATACATGGGATACAAAATTAAATGTGGATGATAGTTGATTATCCCACCCTCTTTTTCGGATCTTTGCCCCTTTTACTGAGATAAATATTATATTTTCTATAATCTTAGTAAGATGATAAGAGCAGGTGATTTTATGTCTGAGATAAAAACACTTTAGAGAGCTTGCATCTAAAATAAGATTTTTCGAAGCACACACGCAGATTCAAAAATGATTACATTTCTCATTCATCAAAACAAAGCAAAAGAAATAGACAAGTTAAAAATCAATCCCCCTAGCTGTCTAAACTAAATTAAGCACAAAATGCTTTAAGACTTACCTGAGTGAGACCCAGAGAGCGAGCTGAGAAGTCTGGCCTGTGCATGGGTTCCATCGAATAATTCGGCCAAATCATTCAGGGCCGTCTGAAAATAGGCAAACTGTCCAAAGACCACTAAAAAATAAGAGGGGGGATGTTGGCACAAGATGCTCTAAGAAAACAAAATGGAGATTTTTGATTTCACTGAATACTTATTAATTGCCCCAAAGGATCATTATCCTAAGAATCTGGTAAAAAATAAATATTAACTTATTTTCTCTGCTTTCTAAGTTTTCAGTTGACGAAACTATTTTACTTTGCTTCTTGACTTTTGGCATTTAATAAAAGAAAAAAATACTGTTTTATTTCAAATTTGAACATTAAATGAAGAATGTTTTTGTTTTAATAAACACAGCATTAAGAATATCTGGGCTGGATGTGGTGGCTCACGCCTGTAATCCCAGTACTTTGGGAGGCGGAGGCAGGTGGATCATCTTGAGGTCAGGAGTTCACGACCAGCCTGGCCAACATGGTGAAACCCTGTCTCTATTAAAAATACAAAAATTAGCAAGGCTTGGTGGTGGCTGCCTGTAATCCCAGGTACTCAGGAGGCTGAGGCAGGAGAATCGCTTGAACCTGGAAGGCAGAGGTTGCAATGAGCTGAGATTGTGCCACTGCACTCCAGCCTGGGCGACAGAGTAAGACGCTATCTCAAAAAAAAAAAAAAATCTGTAAAGACTTCCCTATATTTTCAAATATTTAGCAACATTTTATTCAATGAAAAATAAGCAAAGGATCAAGCCCCATGATGATTTGATGAGGAATTTAAATTCCTCACAAAAGGTTATTATAATGCCAAATTCATATTAATACATTACCATATTCATACAAACTGATTTACACACGTGATTCTGTGGAATATAATAGGAATGACTTGCTGTTTTCCACTCTACAATTTCATTTACCCTACAGGTTATGAAAGTTGTGTGAACACACATCCTTCAAGTAAAACATAACTATATACTTTGTGACTTCAAATTTAACTGATACTGTGTATTCAGATTGATGATATAGAGGGCCTTTATATATGCAGGAAAACCTGTGATTTAGTATATATTTACAAGCAATGAACAACTAATCCTTTTCTTATTTATTGTAAGATTTGCACTACAATCATTCTAAACCATTATGAACAAGAAATGGAGGTGTGTGCACTAGTTGCATGTGTCAGAATTCCAACAGGAAGAATTACTGTTAATATTTGTTAGTATGACGGAAGTAATCTGACTGTAACAGTGTGTGTGACCATATGTGTACAGACACATATACATACATTTATGTAACTGAATCCATACACACATATCTAATATTGTCTTTGAAGATTTTATAATTTCCCAGAGAAAAACACAAAGAAGTCATATAGACTAGGTGAATTTTCCCAATAGATGAAATGCACTAAAAACTTTTTTCAGAAATTAGAGAGGGAGAGGACTTAATACTTTCTCTACAGATCTTGCTCATACCATCCTAACCCAGCCACCACCTCCCCAAGTGCATTAGATTTTTATCATATTGGAGGCCAAATACTTGGGTCACAAAAATGAATCATTTATAGATAATTTGTACTCTTTTTCAAGAAATATTTAGCTGACATTCACTTCATATTAGAAACTAAGAAAAAAGGAGGGAAGGCGATATTAACATTGTCCCAGGACTATCATGCTCGAACCTGTTTGGTAATTTCCACGACAAATATGGATTTTGAGTGCAGGATGTCAGGAGCCAGGAGGAATGCCCAGCTCATTCTAGAGATGGCCCTGACATCTCCCTTGAGGCGCCTCCTTCACCTGGGTTCTAACCCGTCACTCACAGTCAGCCCCAGTGAGCAAATTCAGTTTCCAACTGAGAAAAGCTACTCAGTGCTATCCACGCTGCTGCTGGAAATCATGAGAATGTGATGAGAAGAACAAACAAAGGGTTGTGGGGCTTCAGCCGCGGGAACCATCAATGCTTCACAGTGAGGATGGCACTATCACTAATTCTTCAAGAAGGATTCATAGAAGAATGGAATATAAGAAATTATATCAGGAAATGGAATACAAAAAGCAAAATGGTAGAGGGGACAAATGCAGCAAACAGTCAACTTCAGCTAACACTCCGTGGATAAAAAACAAACAGGGGGATTGGAATGCAAAGGGCTGTGGCAAGGACCTCAAAGGCCACCCTGAAACACAAACACTTTGTTCTGTAGGTAATAGGAGTAAGAATGTTTATCACGATACTAAAATGCTTACATTTGTGTTTTAGAAAGCATTCTTGGCTATGGTTTTGGATGAGAATAAAGGAAACTGGGTTATCTGAAGACCTGTCTTATTAATAATATTGCTTCCCATTTTCAGCCTGTGTTGACAGACAGGAAGCAGCCCCTTCCTACCTGGTAAGGATCACGTCACCCCGTAATGTCTGGATTGCACGTCTGCCTCACCCCCACACCATAAGCCTGCCAGGTGCATAGACCAGATTCGATTCATCTTTGCATCCATGGACTTACAAATACTGTGAGATTAATTGTTTAGTTAATTAGTTTATTTCGTAGGAAAGAGCAAGGAATGGGGGAAGAAAGTAAAAGACAGAATGCATTTTCATTAAAGATTCGCTATAACTATGTTATTCCACACTGAGACTTTCTGCCAGATAGGATGTGATGTGTTTGTGTGATTAAACCTTTCAGATTGGGAAATTATAATCAATATTGAGGATATGAGTATGACTTTTTTTTACACAATTTTAATTGTGTAGTGATGAAAATAATATTTTGTATTTAACTAAAATAATAGGATATGACTGCTAAACTCCATTGTAATAAGTATATTTTGTCATATATTCATAAAAAAGACTTTTTTTGTGATAATCTGGGGAATATTGCTGAGCATTTAGGTGAGAAAAATGTATTTTGTTCAAATTCAGAATTAAGGTTGAAGTTAAATGAGGGACTTTAAAGAATTTGGGCCAACTTAAAAAGTTGGAATCTAGAACCCGTTTAGGTATTATTGTCCATTTATCATAACAAAGGGAACAGCAAGGCTCAGGGAGGGTGTGTATTAAATTCGTAAGAAGCCTGGGAATCATAACATAATAGAAGTTTATAAAAATAATGTCTCCCACACACAAGTTTCTTACCCATCAAATAACTTTCTTGTCATATGTTAAAAATGCTTTACCTCAAATACAGTCTAACATTAGAATTTTTATCTGCTTTATATGCTGAGTGAGTGATTGCTGTCTCAGACATATATAAAAATCTTGACTATGTAGCGTTTTCAATTTTCCTATCGGAAAGAGGGAAATAGTCTTTAAGATGACGATAGCTACTATCTGGTTTACTCCAGAAAAGAATCCGATCCAAGATAAATTGTCCTGATCAAGAGTGAGAGTGAGCATTACATAAATGAAGTGCAAAGCGACCAGGGAAGGTCCTTCTGGAAATGAAGTCATCTTGGAAAATTCGCTCGAATTGGACACAATAGGTAGGAGGGAAATAGAAAGTCAGGGTTCAGCAGGTGAAACAGTCAGGACTGTGCCTGCTTCTCCATCCCTGAGCACTTACAGGTTGACTCAAGGATGCAGTGATTTCGATCATGATCTGGTTACTGAATTCACTGAATGTACGTGCCATTCCTGCACAGACATGCACACAGTGCTCTGACCCACCCTCTACTTTATGAGAAATCCTCCCTCGCTCATAAAAACAACCAATTGAAAGAACGATGTGTGAGAAACCTAAGAAAAAAGCCAAATTAATTCTCTCTAATTATTCTGAATCATAACCCTAGAAGGGACTGTAAGCATTTAATATTACATTGGTAAAAGGATTGTAATGGACATTGTGTGGGATACGTTTGGAAAGCCTGCTACTAAAATGCAACTCATTTGCTTTTATATGAACTATTTCACTAAGCTCTAGAATACCTGTTTATCGAATGACAGAAAAATTAACCCTGAAAGGAAACATGACAATGAATTAAAAATAAAAGGACATCCTTACCGAATTCCTTTGGTACCGTTATGGAATAGAGGCATATTTGACCAGCTGTGTAATTATGGGGGTAGTTTGGTGATAAAACTACTCCTTCTGATCCCATGTACTGGCCTCCGCAGGGAGCTGAAAATAAAACCAACCGAGAATGAGGTGCTGTGCAATAATAATAGTGCACGTGATAGATGAGCCAAAGCTGAAACACATCAAATACGTGAGCACGTTTACTGAACACTTAACAAAATAATACATTAAAATCTTGTTTTGCATTGCTATCAATGTAATAGAAAAACAAAGATTTACCAGGTAAGAAGTAATGCAACTTAGGAGAAAAACCTAATATTATTTTCAAGGCCATGTCTCAGATGTATTAAAATAATAAGAGAAATAGCTATAATAATAATAGAACAGGGTCTATAAAGACAAATGATTAAATTATTTTAGAAAGTCCCACCAGAGTTGTCTGTTCAAAGTCAATCCTCATATTAACTTAAGAGATACAAAGATTATATCAGTTTTCTATCACTTTTATATTAATATGGGACTAAAAGGAAAAATGTTTTGCTTTTTAGGGGGTTTTGTTTGTCTTAATGTTTTATCTTATAGTTTCAGTAAAAAAGCAACATGTATAATTACTAACACTTTTGGGGTCTCTTCCTATGAGTCCAATTTAAAACTAAAGGAATCCATTATTAGAAAGTTAGGGCTTATAAAATATAGAGAGGTGTGCGTGTGGCGGGGCGGGGGCGTATGTCTGTGTGTATGTGTATGTGTGAGTATGTCTTAATTTTTCCCCAGTTATCTTATTTACTTTGGCTTCACTTTTGCTGAGAAAACGAAACACACTGTACACAGATGTTCAAAGCACTTTTTAAAGCATCATGGAGCAGACCTCCAATTAAATCCCAGCCATTTGATATCCAGTCTTTACATTGCCAGTACTCTATTTCCTTATATTTTTACATAAGGAGGGGTCAAGTCCGCTCTGCTCATCTATTTAGCACAGAGCACTGACCAGCGCAGGAGCCACTCAGTACAGCCTATTGCACCCTTGCCATGCTGGCTGTGGCCTGACTGCACTTCCTATCTTAGATATACCCTCACTGATTTGAATTCAGAATTATCTTCAGTATTTCAGAAAGGTTATATTTCTACAGCTCATTTCTTCTTGATATGGCAATTTTCTTTTTCTTTTCTTTTGTTTTCTTTTTTTTTTTTTGAGATGGAGTCTTGCCCTGTCACCCAGGCTGGAGTGCAATGGTGTGATCTCGGCTCAGTGCAACCTCCGCCTCCCTCCCGGGTTCAAACAATTCTCCTGCCTCAGCCTCCCGAGTAGCTGGGATTACAGGCATGCGCCACCACACTCGGCTAATGCTTTTGGGTTTTTTTTTTTTGTATCTTTAGTAGAGACGGGGTTTCACCATGTTGGGCAGGCTGGTCTCGAACTCCTGACCTCGTGATCCGCCTGCCTTGGCCTCCCAAAGTGCTGGATTACAGGGGATTACAGGCATGAGCCACTGTGCCCGGCCACAATGGCAATTTTCAAGCCTCAAAGGAAAAAAAAGTTAGAGATAACATGTTTAATCCTTTGAACATTAATTAGCATTATGTTAAATCTTAATTGATGGACAGAACATTTTCCATGATGAATAAAACTCCTTAGAATATGGCAATGTTATGGTTAAGGCACCTTGTTAATGATGATTAGTTAAGAAATTTCCTGGCCGGGCGCGGTGGCTCACGCCTGTAATCCCAGCACTTTGGGAGGCCGAGGTGGGCGGATCACAAGGTCAGGAGATCGAGACCACAGTGAAACCCCGTCTCTACTAAAAATACAAAAAATTAGCCGGGCGCGGTTGTGGGCGCCTGTAGTCCCAGCTACTCGGGAGGCTGAGGCAGGAGAATGGCGTGAACCCGGGAGGCGGAGCTTGCAGTGAGCCGAGATCGCGCCACTGCACTCCAGCCTGGGCGACAGAGCGAGACTCCGTCTCAAAAAAAAAAAAAAAAAAAAGAAAGAAATTTCCTGAAGCCCTGCATTACAATGGCTTGAAAAACTTGAGTTGTATTCTAAAAGTCAAAGGAAAACAGCTCAGACATCTGACAGCTTTGATCTGTTTATGATCAGCTAGCAGAGATTTTTACTTAACTAAGCTCAGCCTTCATGCTAGTGTCTTAATTCAAAATCACGTTATCACTCTAAAACACTTCTATTTAGTTTTTTACAGTTTTAAATAGAAACACTTTATTTTCACTTTTAGATGGAGGATATTTCTGTAAGCTCCAAAACTGAAGGTTTCTGGTAGAATCCTGGCGTCACTCACTCTACCAAGGCAGATACATCCCTCAGATATTTTCCTCCACCATAACCATATGAGGTCAACCAGGTTATGTCAGAACTATCTTTTCTTTTTCCTCAAAAGCTTCAAGTTCAAGTTAAAAAAAAATAAACACAAATAAAGAATGAAAATGTATTTTATTTCTGCTCAGTCACATAAAATTCAAACATATCACTTTGCAAATGATCTTTTTTCCATTAAAAAATTAGTTTAAAATTTTAAATAAGAAGTATAAGTAAAAAGTGGAAAAACGTCATCACTGGGCCAAAATTTTGATTCCCAAATTATTAGCGATGGTAAACTAATTCTTATCAAGAACATCTTCTGATAGCTCTGTCACGAGGCTGGAGTGCAATGGCACGATCTTGGCTCACTGCAACCTCCACCTATCGAGTTCAAGAGATTCTCCTGCCTCAGCCTCCCGAGTAGCTGGGACTACAGGCACACACCACCAAGCACAGCTAATTTTTGTATTTTTGGTAGAGACGGTTTTACCATGTTGGCCAGGATGGTCTCGATCTCTTGACCTCGTGATCCACCTGCCTCGGCTTCCCAAAGTGCTGGGATTACAGGCATGAGCCATTACGCCCGGCCATATGTTTTGTGATGGTTAATACTGAGTTTCAACTTTTAGATTGAAGGATACAAAGTATTGATCCTGGATGTGTCTGTGGGGGTGCTGCCAAAGGAGACTAACATTTGAGTCCGTGGGATGGGAAAGCCAGACCCACCCTTAATTTGGGTGGGCACCATCTAATAAACTGCCAGCATGGCTAGAATATAAGCAGGCAGAAAAATGTGAAATGAGAGACTGGCCTAGCCTACATCTTTCTCCTGGGTTGGATGCTTCTTGCCCCTGAACATTGAACTCCAAGCTCTTCAGTTTTGGAACTCAGAATGGCCCTCCTTGTTCCTCAGCCTGCAGACAGTGTATTGTGGGAGTTGTGATCATGTGAGTTAATGCTTAATAAATTCCCCTTTATGTATGTAGCTATTCCATTCGTTCTGTCCTTCTAGAGAACCCTGACTAATACATGTTTTAAAGTATAACTACAAAGAAACACTTTGTCCAAGGACAGAATAAAAGAGGACTGCCTTATGATACTAGAGGACACTTTAAAAAAGCCAAAGATGAAATTAAGGAAAACCGACTAAAAACTTCTGTCTTTTACTACCTTGATAAATGGTGCTTGTGCCTGTCCATTCTTCCTCAGATCAGAAGGCTAAGCACCAGAACTACAACAATTATATGTTTCATACATGACCAAACATTTGTGTTAGAAAAAATATGGACAGAATTTTTATTTAATTCTTTTTTTTTTTTTTTTTTTTTTTTTTTTTTGAGACAGAGTTTCGCTCTGTCACCCAGGCTGGAGTGCAGTGGCCAGATCTCAGCTCACTGCAAGCTCCGCCTCCTGGGTTCATGCCATTCTCCTGCCTCAGCCTCCCGAGTAGCTGGGACTACAGGCACCTGCCACTGCACCCGGCTAGATTTTTGTATAGAGACGGGGTTTCACCGTGTTAGCCAGGATGGTCTTGATCTCCTGACCTCGTGATCTGCCCCTCTCAGCCTCCCAAAGTGCTGGGGTTACAGGCGTGAGCCACCGTGCCCGGCCTAATTCTTAATAATTGTTATGTCTGTGCTAATCTAAGAAACAGCCATGGTGCTTCTCACCTTAGGAATTTTATTTTAATACAACAGAGGAAAAATAAATAAATGTTTGTTATTTGGTAATTAACATATTAAACAGATTATTGCCTAAATGAATAAAGACATACAAGAGCATTCATTGCTAATGTTAACAAGAAGCTTGCTTATCCATCTGGCTAATTAGAATATATACATCTCATACATAAAGGCAACCACATAGAACCAAACTGAATACACAAAACTAGCAAACAGAGTCATTCTGACCCATGAAAGGGGCTCTACCTTGTTTCAATTTCAGTTACAATTCTACAAAAAACTTCCAATAAGCAAAATTTGTAGGTAACAGATGAATAACCAGGAAAAACATGACACCATGCATCTAAAACAAACTGGTCCAAAATGCACCAACTGCATCCCATGATGTAGGAACTATCAAAATATTTAAAGTGGAGCAAAAGGCCCCAAGGTTAACTGGCGATCTGAATAAATCACAGACACGGATTCATGCATAAAACATGCTGCTCTCCATGAGAGATCCAAGATGCACTACAGGAGAAGCCATCTCTGCTTTCCAGATTTCGAATACAAATTTTTATTTACAGGTAAATAGAATATTCCATATGGGGAAATGAGTGTTCCATGCATTATGCTCTTTGATGACTGGTAAAATAAATTGTGCCTCACTCTGCAGATCTTCAGACATGGAAAGTGAAACAATCTCTAATTAAAAATTTGGTTTCATATATATAACCTATATATATAGGATATATACATAAGAATATGTATATATCCTATATATAGGAATATGTGAATATATATACATATATGTGTATATATGTATAATTCCTATATATGTGTGTATAAATTAATATACATGTCTGTATAGCGAGAGAATATATATAAAGTGTAGAAAAAGTATTTTTCCTATGGCTAATACTTTAGCCATGCTTTTTCTATGGCTAAAGTTTTATCACTTCCCATACATCCAACTGTAATTGAATTTAATATAAATTAAACGCCTTTTGTATTATTAGTTAACAAAAGTGCAGGATTCATCATCTTTCCTCAATTTCGCTACCTACTTTTATCTCCCTCACACTAGACTCTATATAATTGCTAAAGATATCTGAAGTGGGGGAAAAATACACCAAGGGATGCAAAAATCATTTTCTGGGATATAAGAAAGAAAATTAGAATTTTTACCCAAAATTATTATTATTTTTTCTTGAGATAGGGTCTTGCTCTGCTGCCCAGGCTGGAGTGCAGTGATCCACTCACAGCTCACGGTAACATCAACCTTCTGAGCTTAAGGGGTCCTCCCGCTACAGCCTCCCGAGTAGCTGGAACTCCACAGGTGCACCACCCTACCCAGCTCATTTTATTTTATTTTTATTTTTTATTTTTTTGTAGAGATGGGGTCTATGTTGCCCTGAGTAGTCTTGAACTCCTGGCCTCAAGCGATCCTCCTGCCTTAGTCTCTCAAAGTGCTGAGATTACAGGCATGAGCAGCTTTGTCTGGTCTCAAATTCCATCTTTTTAAATGTCTGCATTCATGTAGTAATTATGTGGTCTATAATACAACTGCCGAGAAGGTCAGTACCTGAAATGTGTTGCAGACATCGAGGTTGCATGTTCAATAGTTATATTGATTGGATGTCAAATCAAAAAGGTTTGAAGTCATTGCCCTTTGCTACGTCAAAATGGTTTTGGAAACCAGTTACATTCAGAATTAAGATTTACTAGTTTTGGGGAGCCTTATGCCTGTGGAATTTATCCTCCTAACATTTGTGACCTAGAGACTGGCATCGCTCTCAGCCTTGTGTATGTTGTCTGGAGTGACACAGACGGGAGGAGGTGAGGCGAGATCTGGTCACTCTGCAGGGCCCTCCTTTCAGTGCTGCCGTTGGCTCACAAGCCCGGCCTTGCCGGCACGGGCTACGCCTCGCCCAGAAGGGAGGATCCTCAGGACCTTGGACAGCAAGTCACCACCGGCCCCTGGCCAACTGCAAGAGCACATGGCAGGCACCCAGAACCACCGGCATGCACTGCCCAGGCCGCTCAGGATATAAGGGGCACCCAGGCTGGCGGCAAGAGAGGAGGGGGTGGAGGCGTGGCCCCTCCTGGGCCAGGACAGGGAAGGGTGGGTGCTGGGCGGAGACTTCCAGCTCCCTCGTGCCCACCTTCTCACCAAGTCACACCCACTTCTTAGCTTGGCTCCGTCCTGTTTTGGGGGCTGTGCAGGCATCAGGGAGACCTTAGTCCTGACTTGTAATGCTAGGTCAAAGGCTCTCTTTACCTCAAAGCCACTCTGGCTCACTGCCTCCCTCACCTATGAGCACGCTGAGTTCTATTTTAAGCTCCCAAGTGCTTCTTATTTTAGTTTTTAATAAACTTAGAAAAGAGGGACTGTATAACTTTCCATTTAGAAAAGTCTCCCAAAGCAAGTAACACAATGACTAAACTATCAGAATTTTTAATTAAACAGATGACTAGAAAGGACTGATGCATAACCTGGCCTCTAATCATGATTTTAAAACACAAAAATTAACTTTCTCCATCTGTCGATCTGTCACCCAGGCTAGAGAGCAGTGCCGGGATCTCAGTTCGCTGCAACCTTCACCTCCTGGGCTCCAGTGATCCTCCTACCTCATCCTCCCAAGCAGCTGGGACTACAGGCATGAGCCACCACACCCAGCTAAGTTTTGTACTGCATTTTTGGGAGAGATGGGGTTTTGTCATGTTGCTCAGGCTGGTCTCAAACTCCTGAGTTCAAGAGATCCACTAGCCTTGGCCTCCCACAGTGCTGGGATTACAGGTGTGAGCCACCACACCTGGCTTAAGTTCTTACTCTGTGCCAGTTACTACTACTGCTGGGTCCAGACAAATACACTTCTTTAACTTAAAAGCTTGCAGGGTCATAAGAGAATAGACTTAGAAACATAGAAATAGCAGAACATGTCAGGGAAGTAGGTTTTGTTTCATTTTGTTTTGTTTGTTTGATTTCAGTTTCTTATATACTTTTTTCTTTTCTTTTTTTTTTTTTCCTTTTTTTTTTTGAGATGGAGTTTCGCTCTTGTTGCCCAAGCTGGAGTGCAATGGCACAGTCTTGGCTTACCACAACCTCTGTCTCCTGGGTTCAAACGATACTCCTGCCTCAGCCTCCCAAGTAGCTGGGATTACAGGCACGCGCCACCACGCCCGGCTAAATTTTTGTATTTTTAGTAGAAAGGGGGTTTCTCCATGTTAGCCAGGATGGTCTCGAACTCATGACCTCAGGTGATCTACCTGCCTCAGCCTCCCAAAGCGCTGGGATTACAGGCATGAGCCACTGCGCCCAGCCTCTTGTATGGTAATATTTAAAATGCTTATTTGGCCTGAAGGTGCCAGTAGTATTGTTAGGCCATCTTGAGGAAAACATGTTTGTTTCATAGTTTATCAAACTAAACTGGTCTTTGAGTTCATCTTAAAATAACCCTAGAAATGAATGTCTCTGCAAAAATCATGAAGTTCTACCTTCTTCTTCTTCTTCTTTAAATACATACCATGCAAAATGTAAAGGGTACAAGTCATGGGTCCACAGCCTGAGGAGTGTTTGCCTGTGGAGACCCCCCTGAAACCACCACCTAGGTTAAGATACGTACCGTGGCCAGCAGCCAGGAAGTCTATCATCCCATTCTCCCCAGTTCACACCCACAGGGCAGCTGCTGTCTGACTTTATCACTGTAGGTTAGTTTTGTCTGTCCTTGAATGCTGATTCAATGATTTTACTAACTTAATTCCTAAGGAATTACAAACTATTGCTGTTTTGGGGGGAAATGACATATCCATTCAAATGTATGCATATTTGTTTTTTCTCTCTGTATATACAGATAGATAAATAGACGTGTGTGTGTGTGTGTGTGTGTATTTTTTTGAAATGGAGTCTTGCTCTGTCACCCAGGCTGGAGTGCAGTGATGCAATCTCAGCTCACTGCAACCTCCACCTCCCAGGTTCAAGTGATTCTCCTGCCTCAGCCTACTGAGTAGCTGAGATCACAGGTGCGCACCACCACACCCAGTTAATTTTTGTATTTTTAGTAGAGACAGGGTTTCACCATGTTGGTTAGGCTGGTCTCAAACTCCTGACCTCATGATCCACTCGCCTCAGCCTCTCAAAGTGCTGGGATTACAGGCGTGAGCTATCGTGCCCGACCAGATGTCAGTATTTTATATATGGGGGAAGAGAGAGAGAGAGAGGGAGAGACAGAGAGAGAGACAAAAGTAACTAGGGAAGGCTAATTAGCACCTCTTATAAAGAACAGGTCTAGAACACACAAAAACAGAAGTGAAAAATGTCAAACTGTATGAGTGAAGGAAAAACATTGCTCCTCCCAGAAACCTATGAGAATGGCTAACACACTAGCTGCATTAAATGATCAATGAATGCCTGATATTCATTCCACACTAGCTCTCTAAGCAATCCTCACCACTGATTAGAGGAATACATGCTGAAATGTGAAACCATTTCTTCAATGAGATGCTGCATTTGAAAGGAAAGGTGTATTTCTAGAAAATACCCAAGCGTGCACTCACCATTACAGGAGGGCAGCACTTGGTCCCAGGAGGGTTTCCCATCAGCCCCAATCACACAGGTGATGGATGAGGGGTCAACAATCTTGTAGCCAGAGTCACACTGGTAAGTGATGGTGGAGCCAAGCTTGAAGTCTGTTCCAATTCTTGTCCCATTCATTATATTTCCTGGGTCAAAACAAGCTTCCCGTGGTTTCTCTGCAGAAGAAATGAATGTAATCTGCATGAGAACAGGAATTTTATTCTTGTTTGTGTATTTGTTTGTTGGGTTGGTTCTTTAGTTGTGTTATTTAGGGCCCAGAACAGTGCCCTAAATAAGTAAGAAATGCTCAAAGAATATTGATTGATTGGCTAATGACCAAGTGAAACTATTAATTAAATAATAAATTCCTTTTAAATAAAATTATATTTCCATTTTAAAAACCACATTTTACCACAGCATTGACATAAAATTACCTTCATCTACATAAAAAATGTAGTTCTACATTTTTATATGTTTATGCTTTTTTGGCTATAGATTTTAGGGCTGAATCAAAGAAAAATTGACTAAAAAAATTGAGGTTCATTTTCTAACTTTTGTACATCAAACATATTAACATAAAATCATTCCACACCTTTCAGAAACGGCTGGAGAATTTGGCTTCTCAAAATGAAACAGTTTAATTCCTGAAAGTTAAGAGCACTTTCTTATACGAATAACAATAGACAAACTTAGAAGATGAAGATGGATGGTCGTTCTCATTCTTTTACTACCGTATTTCTGTTGTTAGTCTTAATAGAGTAAACATCAAACTTAGCAGAAAAAAATATACTGACTGATAGATGATGGTCAAACATTGTGCCCTGGATGTACTAACAGCCAATAGTTCTACCTTAGTTATAATAATTGCTGAAATGTATTGAGGGCTTATTATGTACCAGACACTGAACTAGGTGTATTTCTGGTTTAATTCTAATCTCCACAACACCTCTGCCAGGAAAGGATGTTAAGAAAGTAAAACTCAAGGCCGGGCGCGGTGGCTCAAGCCTGTAATCCCAGCACTTTGGGAGGCCGAGACGCGCGGATCACGAGGTCAGGAGATCGAGACCATCCTGGCTAACACGGTGAAACCCCGTCTCTACTAAAAAAATACAAAAAACTAGCCGGGCGAGGTGGCGGGCGCCTGTAGTCCCAGCTACTCGGGAGGCTGAGGCAGGAGAATGGCGCAAACCCGGGAGGCGGAGCTTGCAGTGAGCTGAGATCCGGCCACTGCACTCCAGCCTGGGCGACAGAGCGAGACTCCATCTCAAAAAAAAAAAAAAAAAAAAGAAAGTAAAACTCAAGGAAAGTTAAGTCACTTCCACAGACACCCTGCAGAGACCTGCCCAATTCTGGGGCCCCTCAATTAGGCATTCACTTTTGGCTGCATTAAGTATTTCTTCTTCCCAAGTAAAAATACAAAACCTTTTCTCTTCAGAGTCATGTTGCTCTGCAGTCAATTTCAGTCATCTTCTGGTAGTCTTAATAGTTTTAATTTTCTATTTCAATAGACCATCTAAAGTATCTCTAAATGAAAAAATGTATAACCCTATACTCTACCATCCTGCTAGAAACAGATAATATATAATGGAAGAGAAAAAGCAAAAACAAAAATGCTAAACTTTGGGAAGCTGGAGGAAGAAAAAGAGAACTGATTAACTGTATTGATTCAATATTTTCAATCATATTTTTAATAACCCATGTATCATCATCAACCAAACAGAGACGTCTTTGGTGATCACTGACTTAATCATTATATGCATTAGATAAATAATCTATTATAATAATGTGTTATATTTAATGAACTATATTTCTTATATATAATTTACATACTTTGATTAAATCTATATATAATATAGATTATATAAGTTTGTTCATTTGATTAAGAATTCGAGATTAAATGACACATATATATTTTATGTATATTTCTTGTTTTGTGCCTTCGAACCAGTGCTCTCTAATTGCTTTACTGAAAAGCCACTTGGAGACTGAAAATGGTAGTGGACATGTTGATAATTCTTTGTAACTGCATTAAATCCCATATAGAACACAGAACATTAGCTTAAGGAAATACAGATCAAATAAGTAAACCTGTAGGTACTATAAAAGTTGCTCAATTTTTCTGATTTTTTATTCAATCATTCAACACAATGTACTGAGCATCTAGTGAATAGAAGCATTGGCCTTGTTCATAGTATGTTCCCCTATTGAAAATAAAAAATTTCCCAGTACACACCTATTAATATATGTCTGTTGCCCTTTTGTCCTTTTTGATCATTTTTTTGTTATAAATCTCTTTTAGTCTAGTTTCCCGTTTGATTAAATATCACCTACACAACTTTCTTCTTTAAGCCACTAATTTTGATTTCTGATGGCAGGATTTTTTCCCAATGAACTGCATCTAATCTTTTAGTTCCATTACTTAGTTGTCACTTCAGGATGTTCAGTGACAAATCACTGGCACTTTTTTTGCTTACAATTTGCCAGGCTTTCTAAATGGATGACTTCATAGCAGGCTGTGTTTTGTGTTGTCCTTGTCCGTTCCACTTAAGCATACCTTTGAGCTTTCCTGCATCAGAAGCCTGGTAGATTGCCTTAGCCAGCACTTGCGAATTGTTGCACAGCACAACTCCCTGGTGCCCCTTCTATTTCCCATCACGCCTAAGAACTGGATCTGTCACCTGCTTTACTATCCACACCAGCACTTGCTCTGGGCTGGATGCAATGACATCAGTGCCCTAGGCTGGATACAATGGCATCACTGCTTGAGGCTGGATGGAATGGCATCACTGCTCCAGGCTGGAAGCAATGGCATCATTTCTCCAGGCTAGATGCAATGACATCAGTGTTGTAGGCTAAATGCAATGACATCACTGCTCCGGGCTGCATGCAATGGCATCATTCCTATTCTCTTTCCTGTGATTTTTATTTTTCACAGACTCCACTGGAGAACTTTTAAAACCTCAAGAGCTATAGCTCCCAGTTAGATGGCCATACTGGTTACCCAAACAAAAATTAAGGAAGTTCTTTCTTCATGTTATTTGCAAGGCCCTTCATACTTCATTCATTCATTGGCCCATTTATTCATGTGCCTTAGGATGCCGGGGAGAACGGAGTTGTTGCAGTGGGCAATGATCAAGTACATTCTCACATTTATATGAGGATTTGTTTTGTTTATTTACTTGCCTGTGTGATTTTTTTTTTTTTTTTTTTTTTTTTTTTTTTTTTTTTTGAGACGGAGTCTTGCTCTGTCATTCAGGCTGGAGTGCAGTGGCCGGATCTCGGCTTACCGCAAGCTCCGCCTCCTGGGTTTACGCCATTCTCCTGCCTCAGCCTCCCCAGTAAGCTGGGACTACAGGCGCCCGCCACCGCGCCCGGCTAGTTTTTCTGTATTTTTTTTAGTAGAGACGGGGTTTCACCGTGTGAGCCAGGATGGTCTCGATCTCCTGACCTCGTGATCCGCCCGCCTCAGCCTCCCAAAGCGCTGGGATTACAGGCGTGAGCCACCACGCCCGACCAAGTTTGCAGATTTTGATGTTTGGGAGCAGAGAGACCAATTGCCTACTTAAAACTATATGAACAGGTCTAGTAATGAGGTAAGGAACATAAAATATATTCTTTTTAAAAATATTTTTCATACGAACTGAACTCAAAGGTATAAATAAATAAAAATATTTTCATTTTTTTAAAGAAAACCCTCGTTACTGTGAAGTGATATTTTGTTAAGTCCGCTTCCCTAATTCTTTGTAATACACCTTGTATTTTATTTTGTTCACATGAGAAATAAACTTGAAAAAATACACATTTATTTTGATGGACCCAATAGCAAAATGCTGAATTGAGGGTGGTTTTTTAGGTCAGTCTGTTTTCCTTGGATGTTAATGGCAGAGAATGGTTTATAGCAAATCAACGGTGAATCACTGATCTGAGGATCAAAGGAAAGAGCTCTGAGCAGCGTCAGAAACCTTGCCACACCAGCCATGGGTGACCGAGGCAGGGAAGGGCACAGACATATTGACATGGAAAATGTTGAGATAAAATGAAATTATTTTTGGCTGGGCGCAGTGGCTCATGCCTATAATCCCAGCACTTTGGGAGGCCGAGGCAGGTGGATCACCTGAGGTCAGGAGATCGAGACCAGCCTGACCAATATGATGAAACCCTGTCTCTACTAAAAATTCAAAAATTAGCCGGGCGTGGTGGTGGGTGCCTGTAATCCCAGTTACTCAGGAGGCTGAGGCAGAATCTCTTGAATCCGGCAGGTGGAGCTTGCAATGAGCTGAGATCAAGCCATTGCACTTCAGCCTGGGCAACAGGAGCAAAACTCTGTTTCCAAAAAAAAAAAAACAATAGTGATTTTCATGTACTTACATTTAATTATCTTGAAGAAACAAATTATAAGATGTTAAAACCCATCTTAAAATAATTACTAAATGTCATCAAACTCTTTATTTTACAAACCACAATTTATTTTTATATGGTCATGAATTTGGACAGTTTGTCCCCCTCTCTTTCTTCCTCCAGTTAAGGTAGAAATGCACCTCGGGAATATCTTCACTGGGGAGGGAGGAGACATGTATCTTCCCAGACGGAGGAGACACAGGTCAGCATTTGGGTATTAAACAGATAAGCAAGATGTTACAAAGCAACGCTTACAATAAAAACAGTCCTGATACAAGTCAATTCCCACCCCAATTCAGGCAGTCACAGTACCTTTAAATTCAATGGCGAACCCTGACAAGCCCACAGAGGCATCACTCCGAAACGCCAGAAAGAGGCTGTTTCCGCTACTCTCTATTCTTTCTGGGGCTTGAGCGCCCTGGTAACTCCCAATGAGAGGGCTGTTGGAATCCTCCCCTTCATAGATGTGTAGGAAGTCATAGCTGGGCTCCATGTTGAAACTAAAGAAAAGAATAGTAATTACGTCATAGGGCGAATAGAGATTTACCTTATCTTCCAGAGTGGTAAGCCTTTGAGTGCACAAAGTGATTTTATTTGCTTTTGTCTAATAATTTTTCAATTAGGGCAATCCAAAAGTTAAATGTAATATGAATCAAAATATTAATAAAATAGCAATAAGTATAAAATATATCAATTATGACAAATCGTATTTTGCCTAATTACCATCATGTTCAATACAATATTATTTTGACCACAGCCAAAAGGAAATAAGTCATAAGAGCAGAGTTATGCTATCCTTTCCCTGTACCCATTAATTTGCTAAATCAGATGCAGTTTAAAAGAACAGAGCTCAAAAGAGATACATTTCCACTGACCTTTTATTTTTATCTGAATATTTTTAGTTTTGAGAATATTGGAACTTTGAAAATATTGGAATTTGAAATTATTGGAATAGTCAGTAGAATTACTATTCTTAAAGGTTTTTTTTTTTTTAAACAAACAAACAACCTGTACATTATTTTTACTTAAAAAATGCAGTTGTTCCAGCCTGGGCAACATAATGAGATCCTGTTTGTACAAAAATACAAAAATTAGTGGAGTGTGGTGGTGAACACTCGTAGTCCTAGCTACTCAGGAAGCTGAGGCTGAAGGATCACCTGAGGCCAGGAGTTTGAGACTGCAGTGAGCTGTGACCACACCACTGCACCCATGTACTCCAGTCTGAGACAGAACAAGACCTTGTCCAAAAAAAAAAAAAAAAAAAAAAGCCTCTACTTGCTTGGATGAATCAGCCAATATTAATGGTCCCTACAATGCACAGCGTAACCTTTCTCACATCATGTTTCACCATCACTGAATATCCCAGTTTCTTTCTCTCTCCCTTCCTTTCTTTTTCTCTCACTTTCTCCATTTTTCTCTATTTCTCTCTCCTCTAACATTAACATACAGTCAGTCCCCAAAGAGTGTAACAATTTAAACCCAAAGCTCTCAAGGGCTAGGCTGTATTTGCCATTGGTGATGTGTAGGCTGATAGTCTATGAGCTTTAAAAGTATGCATACTCTAAGGGAAAGGCTGAACTTGGTTAAGATGTCTATGATCTTGATGTGAACAGAATAAATTGATAAAGTAGAAGTATTAAAACCATCCATTGTGGCCGAGCGCGGTGGCTCACGCCTGTAATCTCAGCACTTTGGGAGGCTGAAGTGGGCGATCATGAGGTCGGGAGTTCGAGACCAGCCTGGCCAATGCGGTGAAACCCTGTCTCTACTAAAAATACAAAAATTAGCTGAGCATGGTGTTGCGCGCCTCTAGTCCCAGCTGCTCAGGAGGCTGAGGCAGAAGAATCGCTTGAACCCAGGAGGCAGAGGTTCCAGTGAGTTGAGATCACGTGCCCCTGTACTTCAGCCTGGGCGACAGAGCAAGGCTCCATCTCAAAAACAAACAAACAAGCAAGCAAACCAACAAACCCATCCCTTGCAGCCACCCCTTCCCTCTTCTCTTCTCTATAGCAGGTTTTTCGTATGTGTCTTTTAAAAGCACTCAATTTATGAAGCTCCCACTTCCTTTCCTTTCCATTTGCAGAAATTTAGGACAACTGAGTCAGAGAAGGTCAGGGTTTTTGCCTGTTGGTTTGTTTGTTTTTGTAATCATTAAAATGTTCTAAGTGGCTCCATTTGATCTGGAGATTTGAATGATAAAACAGCAACAGAAGGTCCCTCCTGGAGGGGTCCACTGCACCATGAAGGGGACCAGAGGACGTGGGACCACCAGCATCAGTGCAACGCCCAGCCTGCATCACGCCATCCTGTTTCGGGTCAAGGATACCCTCACTCCACATTCTGAATATATTTATTAAAGGAAATTTAGGAAGGTTTCTTAGTCTGTTTATTTGACAAGCTCACTGACGTCAGGAATGAAGAAGGAATAAAAGGTTGGAGTTACTAGGTATAGGGGCTAGCAGGAATGGTGTGGGTTAAGTAGAATTTTATTGGAATAATTACTGTATTTAGAGTGTTTGCAAGGATGTTATTAAAATCTGGTCATGCCATATCCCCAATATTTGGCTTAGTTAATTATCATTATTGGTAATTTATTCAACACTGCAAATACTACCAGACACAGGAAAACAATAAAACACTATATATCCCATCTGCTCTCCTTTTTTGCCTGTATCAAAATTCATGTGTAGAAGTCTGGAGTGAAATTTATAATTAATTATGGTTCCTTTGGTGAACTCCTTATTGCTACCTCTGCCAGCTGCACGTGTCTCTAAGCTCTAATAGCATGCCAAAGCCTGACTCAGTGTTTCAACCACATTTGATTTGAACCCCAATGTGTGAGCCCCACAGTCCACAGGGAAATTTGATGGAACATCCTCTTTCTAAAGACCCACAGCCCTGAATGATCCTGGAAGCGCATGTGTCCTTCAGGTCATTTGATTCTTTGCCTTTATCATTAGTAATGACAGACTCCCACTCTCCCACAAAAAGCACACCTGAATTTGCCATCATCCTGACAGTACATCTTGGCCAGCCCTCATCAGCACCAGCCTCCTGTTTGGGAAGCTGGACATCCTCGTCCCTAAACAGGATTCTGGCCTCTCCCTCCTCACTACTTCCCAGGAAGATGTTCACTTGATCACATGCAAACTCCAGATCAGAGAAGTCACTGGTTTTCACTGATTTCTGAAGTTTCTGAGACATTGGGTCAGGTAATGAGTCATACAATCTATAGGTTGGGAGAGGCTTCAAGATTATCTGTTTCAAACTTCCAGAGGGGTGTATAAAACACAGTGAAAAAGTCCTTGCACAAAAATGCCTTAAATATGCATATCATCAAAAGAGTTGCACTTTACGGGAAGGAGGAAACTCTTACTAACAAGGTTCTGTGTTCACTTTCAATTATTTCTTTTTCTTTTCTTTTCTTTTCCTTCCTTCCTCCCTTCCTTCCTTCCTTCCTTCCTTCCTTCCTTCCTTCCTTCCTTCCTTCCTTCCTTCCTTCCTTCCTTCCTCTCTCTTTTCTTTCTCTTCTTTCAGTCTTCCTGTCTTCCTTTCCTTTCCTTTTCTTTCCTTTTCTTTTCCTTTTTTTTTTTTAAAATAAGGTCTTGCTCTGTTGCCCAGACTAGACACTATCATAGCTCATTGCAGCCTCCACCTCCTGGGCTCCAGCAGTCCTCCTGTCTCAGCCTCTTGAGTAGCCAGAACCACAGGCATACACAAGGACACCAGGACAATGTTTAAAATATTTTTGTAGTGACAGTCTTACTATGTTGCACAGGCTGGTCTCAAACTTCTGAACTCAAGTGCTCCCCATCTTGGCCTCCTGAAGTGCTGAGATTACAGGCATGAACCACCACACCTGGCTTCAATTGTTAATCCACTTATAATATCTTGAAACCAGAGGTGCCTCCTAATTTTAAGGAGGATGCTGCTAGAATTTAACATTAACAAAACCCACAAAGATATCTAAAAAATATAGCCAGTGAGTGTTCACTGGTTTTCTGTAATAGCTAAGAAACATTTGGTAAATTTGTGGCAGTTTAGTAAATTCAGGAAAAGATGATTATCAACCTACTTAAGATTCAGAATCACAGAAACGTAAAATTCTACTGACTCAGATCTCATCAGGGGGAGAAAGTGAGGGAACGTAAACACATTCAGGCCTTGAATATTGACATAAAGATTTCTAGAAAAGGAAACTGGCTCCATTGACAGATTAAAAACTCTAATCCCAGGTACTTGCCCTGGATAGCTGAAAGGTCAATAGGAAAGTCTACAGAATGACTCACCTTTGCAAATATCACATTCATTTAGTTCAAAAGTCAAAGTCTAAGTTAGAAAAGATCTTTGGATTCAATAAAAAGTAATTATCATATACTATATCCTAATAATATAATTATTTAAAGAGTTTATTTTCATAAAATGGCCACGGTATTTGACCTTCCACCCTCTAGTTTAGTAAGAATAAGTTAGCATATTTTTAGGACTGAAATCTAGTAACTCAGACTTTACAGCAACCACATTTGGGGAAAGTTTCATTTTCAAGGCCCTATTAAGTCTTAATTATTGTAATGATATTAGCAGTGCTACCCTCAGGAAAGTCAGGATGTGCTGTGGAAAGGAATTCACTATCATGCATTGAGCACGACAGGAGGCATTGATGAGAAATTACACCAAGTGTCTCCATACCATATTTTTATTATTTTTATTGAACATTCTGTAAGTTAAGCCTTCTCATAGGGAGCACATTGTCTGCAAGATAAACAGTATTTAAAGATAATTCATGTGCATCTTCACATAAGTAGAATACTCCAAAGCAAAATAATATATTCCCATTTATGTCATTTTGCAGCCTGGTGTAGTCTCCATTAGACACAAAATCTAGTGCTTACCTAGATATAACACTGGAGACTCTGAGGTCATAAAAGAAGCAATTTTTAGGTATGGCATTAAAAATCCTACTAAAAAGAGGAGTTCTGCAAGAGACAGTACCTTTTGAATATCAAAGCAATGACAAAGTCCGGGTTCACTTTTACTCTCCAGTCACATTCCTTCCCAGGAGGATATGGTTGTGGGTAGTTGGGTGATAAAATAACACCTGCTGGGCCCGTCAGATTCCCTCCACAAGCAGCTGTCACAGAAAGAAAGTTACAGAGACAAAGTTAGGAGAGAGAAGAATGCCTGCCAGTCAGTGTAGAATGAGACATCACAGAATTCTTTAAGAAAAAGAGCTTGTTCATCAGCATTTTTTCCCCATCAAAGAGATTGTGTGTTGGTTATCAATTATCCAGATAAAACTGTAAGACCCAGGAACCCTGTACATTTTCCATGTAATTGTTAATGAATTTTACATAACATTCCACCCCATTTTCAAAGAGAATTCTGGCACATAAAATTTCTTTCCTATAATTTAAAATTTTCTCAATTAAATGAAAGATGACTTAATCCCTACACCTGCCAACGTGCACACATAGGAACAAACAGGAAAACACTTGAATAAAAAAATCCCATGGTCATCATTTTATGGCCGTGTTAATTCTTTTGCTATTTCTCATAGTTTATAAAATCATTGCCTATTTCTTCCTGAGTGCCTGCTTCATGTGGTACAGTGATCGTCTGGCTCCCGTTCACTGTTTTATCCCTGATGTCTAGGCAGTTTCTGGATCAGAATAAGTGTGCAGGAAATGGTTACTGGGTACATGAAAACATGGCCTTTCACATCTTCCCAGTCCTCCAGTGTATGGAAGGCTTGAATTCCTTTCCGCATGTTTCAAAGTGGCAAAGCAGACCCCAAAAGTTTAAGTGACCTCTAAGTATACGTATCAGTGAGGAGCTGAGTTGGAACATTACTGTCTGGAAATACCATTTGATCACAATGCTTGGTATATTATTAGAAAGAACCACTTTATAGGATAATAACAAATTTAGTTGGTGTTTGAAGTCATCAATTTTGAATTAAATGTGTTTACATTTATATTAGCAAGGCAGTAATTATGTAGCTCAATGTGGTTAATAGGGAAGCCAATTTTTATTCTTGAATTGGAAAGTTTTTAGGATTGTTTTATAAGGTTTCTCCTAAACCTCTCATCTCAGGGAAGGTGTGAAAATACTGCAGAATTTATAAGTATACACATTTTAGATACATAATATGCTGCGTTTAAAAGTTGTTTATATCAAATATTGTGGTTTGTCACCAAGTTGTTTAAAGCGTGACTACAATTAAATCATAGTCTTCCCTTTAAGTTATATGTCTTATTTCATTCCCATTATTGCTCATATATGCATTAAAAAATATGTAGGAAAGAAAATGTCTTAATTGCTGATTTTTTCCCCTTCACAAAAGAGATTTTGTTTTGTAAATAAGATGAAGGAAGATGAAGACCCATGCTTCACAATTTTCAGTAATAAGGGTGTCTTTAAATACTTACTTAACATTTCTGAAAACTTAATTTTTATAATAAGAAATACAACTAACTCCAGTAGTTTTTGTTATACTCTCACAGCCTAATTGAATGCAAACTCTGAATGCCACTGCAGAAAATATTTATAATAATAAATTCTACAGATATACGTTCCAGAGTAATATAATTTTTACAGAAAAAGATTAAAACTTGATTTTCCCCAGTACGCTTTAAAAAAAAAAAAAAAAGAATCGTGCAGAAGAAATTGTCCCCTCAGCTCTCACAGGGCAGGGCCTCCTCAGAATCACCCTCAGCTCTCACAGGGCAGGGCCTCCTCAGAATCACCCTCAGCTCTCACAGGGCACGGTCTCCTCAGAATCACCCTCAGCTCTCACAGGGCAGTTCCTCCTTAGAATCACCCTCAGCTCTCACAGGGCAGTAACTCCAAAGAATCACCCTCAGCTCTCACAGGGCAGTTCCTCCTCAGAATCACCCTCAGCTCCCACAGGGCAGTTCCTCTCAGAATCACCCTCAGCTCCCACAGGGCAGTTCCTCTCAGAATCACCCTCAGCTCTCACAGGGCAGTAACTCCAAAGAATCACCCTCAGCTCCCACAGGGCAGTTCCTCCTCAGAATCACCCTCAGCTCCCACAGGGCAGTGTCTCCTCAGAATCACCCTCAGCTCCCACAGGGCAGTAACTCCAAAGAATCACCCTCAGCTCTAACATGGCAGTTCCTCTCAGAATCACCCTCAGCTCCCACAGGGCAGTTCCTCCTCAGAATCACCCTCAGCTCCCACAGGGCAGTAACTCCAAAGAATCACCCTCAGCTCTAACATGGCAGTTCCTCTCAGAATCACCCTCAGCTCCCACAGGGCAGTTCCTCCTCAGAATCACCCTCAGCTCTCACAGGGCAGTGTCTCCTCAGAATCACCCTCAGCTCCCACAGGGCAGTTCCTCCTCAGAATCACCCTCAGCTCTCACAGGGCAGTGTCTCCGCAGAATCACCCTCAGCTCCCACAGGGCAGTTCCTCCTCAGAATCACCCTCAGCTCTCACAGGGCAGTTCCTCCTCAGAATCACCCTCAGCTCTCACAGGGCAGTGTCTCCGCAGAATCACCCTCAGCTCCCACAGGGCAGTGCCTCCTCAGAATCACCCTCAGCTCCCACAGGGCAGTTCCTCCTCAGAATCACCCTCAGCTCTCACAGGGCAGTTCCTCCTCAGAATCACTCTCAGCTCTCACAGGGCAGTGTCTCCTCAGAATCACCCTCAGCTCCCACAGGGCAGTGTCTCCTCAGAATCACCCTCAGCTCCCACAAGGCAGTTCCTCCTCAGAATCACCCTCAGCGCTCACAGGGCAGTGCCTCCTCCGAATCATGCTGCTGACAGCGTGGAGAAGTGCTTGCGTGGACCGATGAGGGAGGAGAGCTGATGCAGAGAAAGAAGGTACCTGAAAGTCTAGAAGATTCTGCTCCACGCAGGTTTTGAAAGATGAAAAATGACAGATTCAGGGCACTGTCTACAGGGTGCTACCAGCAGGAATAGTTCAGGGATATGATTCAAATATTGATTTAAAAGACACACAGGGGAAACCCTGTCTTAGTCACATAGGTCCCAGGAGGCACTTTCAAACGAGGTGATTTAAAAGCTGAAAGTGGAATTAAGGAGTGCTGCCTGGCCTTGTTTGTTCTCTCGTTTGGTCTGGTATTCTTCATGTTCGTTTTCTTAGGTTTTAATTATCTTGCAAAATATTTTGGAAAGGATTAGAATAGTAAAAAATGCAACTCAGAGATGCTAGGAAATTCTCCAGAAGGAATAAATGTAGAGATAAAATCCACCTATTCTTTTCAACCCACCAACCCCTTATTCAAAACCTTTAGCCACTATGCTAAATAGCAAACATACATATGTAGCAGCTCCTTCACCATCAGGGTTTGAAGCTACGGTCTTTAATGAGACCCATCTACATTTCTGCATTAAAACATGTGAATGTTCACACCATTGGGTGCGATACATATTTTCTAAATAGACACCTTTATGTCAGGACAGTCTGTTGTCCCTAAATGAATTTCTGCAAACCTAGGGTACATTTTGGCTTTTCAGATTGTTTTGCAATTTGGACTTGGGGAAAAGCAATTGCAGGCTATATAAGAAAATGAAGACTTTTTAGGGATACTTTACTCAGAATAAGGAAGTTGAAGCCGAACACGGTGGCTCATGCTTGTAATCCCAGCACTTTGGGAGGCCTAGGTGGGTGGATCATCTGAGGGCAGGAGTTCGAGACCAGCCTGGCTAACATGGCAAAACCTCACCTCTACTAAAAATACAAAAAATAGCTGGGCTTAGTGGCGCACACCTATAATCCCAGCTATTCAGGAGGTTGAGGCAGGAGAATCGCTTGAACCTGGGAGTGGAGGCTGCAGTGAGCCAAGATCCCACCACTGCACTCCAGGCCTAGGTGACAGAGCAAGGCCCTGTCTCAAAAAAAAAAAAAAAAAAAAAAAAGTCATTAATGTCCTTTGGTCTACAGAATTCTCCTTCTAGACTAAGTCAAAAAGCTAAACAGAAGAGCCTTTATGGTAGGAGTCATTTCGAATGTAACAATAAGAGCAAAAAAAAGTGAGGCATCCACGCAACACTCAAGAAAAAGCAACCGCAAATGGCAGGTGTTGAAAATAAATGTTGTCACACACAACAGGTGAGAGGTTAAGATATTTTATGAAAGAGAAAGAAAGAGAGATAGCCAGTAATGAGTAAATATACACTGATAATGAAAAGGAAAAAAGTAAGTTAGCTGATCAATCAGGAAAGAACAAATTCAAACAGCCAACAAGCATATGAAAAAAAAAGTTCGACCTTATTATTAATTTAAAATGCCAATTAAAACAAGACATCATCACTCTTTGCCTTAAGATCTATCATGTGTGGTGTGTTCTCTGAGTCAGAGAAAATATTAATAAATATTTATGGCTGATGGCAAGGTAAATCTGTGTGACTGCTCTGAAAGTGATTTTAAAAATGGGCCGGGCGCGATGGGTCACACCTGCAATCCCAGCACTTTGGAAGTCCGAGGCAGGCAGATCACGAGGTCAGGAGTTTGAGACCAGCCTGGCCAACATAGTGAAAACCCATCTCTACTAAAAATATTTAAAAAATTAGCCGGGCGTGGTAGTGGGTGCCTGTAATCCCACCTACGTGGGAGGCTGAGGCAGGAGAATTGCTCAAACCTGGAAGGTGGAGGTTGCAATGAGCTGAAATCATGCCACTGCACTCCAGCCTCAGTGACAGAGAGAGACTCCACCTCAAAAACCAAATGAAACAAAAACGTGTTTAAAAAGTCCTAGAAATATGCAAGTTTGTAGAAATATGTCATTTGTCAATAATCATGATTTATTTTGCAACATGGGTGCTCATTGCAGCTATCTTTAGAATAGGGAAAAGGTTAAAACAACTTAATTATACAATAATAAGGGACCTGAAAAGTCAATATTGGTAGATTCAAACAAATAGACACTAGAGAGTGGCATTGGTGGTGTAGTGGTGCCTTCTAAACAGATATGATTTAGTCATTAAAAATTAGTAGAAAATACATAGTAACATAAAATATACACACCACTTACTGGTAAGTAAAAAGTGCAATTTACAAAATAGTCATGCAGGATGCTGTCATTTTAAAACTTTTTTATTTTTGAGACAGAGTCTCACTCTGTTGCACAGGCTGGAGTGCAGTGGCGTGATCCTGGCTCACTGCAACTTCTGCCTTCCAGGTTCAAGCAATTCTCATGTTTCAGCCTCCCAAGTAGCTGGGATCACAGGCGTGCACCACCACACCTGGCTAATGTTTGTATTTTTAGTAGAGATAGGGTTTGGCCATATTGCCCAGGCTGGTCTCAAATTTCTGACCTCAAGTGATCTGCCCGCCTTGGCCTCCTAAAGTGCTGGGATTACAGGCGTGAGCCACCGCGCCCAGCCTAAAACATTTTAAAATAGATTACATATACATAATTATGAAATCATTTATAAATGTCTATATTAATTTGTAATTGTCTCCAGGTAAAAAGATGACAATGTTTTTCTCCTCTTTAATATACTTTATAAAATGTCTTCAGTAAAATGTATTACCCTTTAATATGAAAAAAGGTAAAAAAATTAAAAAGTGTTTTGAATCTTTGAAACATAATTTACATAAGTGCTAATTATGATTAACTCATGCCCTAATGGGCAAGCTTGTCACAAAGGACGTAAACCTCATTCCTAAAAAACAGAAAATTACAATGTAATAAAAATATAATGTTAATTTATTTCCAATTATGTATTTTCCATTTTTCTGTTACATAATACCTATGCATGTAGGCGGGTCTGTTTGCCAAAATAATTGATTATTCATTTGCCTGCAAGTGATTTCAGCTTGTCCTTGAAACTGACATTCAAGGTAGAGACAGAGTTACTTATTTAGCTTTTGGTGCGTTTTGGATTACCTAGTTGCTGGTCAAAATAAAATAACTAAGAGATGATCTAACAAAAGATCGATTTGTTTGTAGATTAATTAGGAGATGGCCAAATTTTATATTTGCATGTTCAAATTAATATAAATTAATGAATTACTTTTAAGGGATTAACTCATAGTTATATCGCTTTTTAATGTATTCCTCCATGAGCCTAAAAATATGCAAAATGGAAGAAAAAAAAAAACTTTCCTAATGTAAAAATAGACCATTGGTTTAAAATGATTGCCACATTTATAGGCAATCACTCCACTTTAAAAAAGAAACACGCCGAAATCTCCCCAGTCTTCTGATGACTCAGCGTGAGTAAAAATGCGTGACTGTGTTCACAGACGTTATGAAAAGTAAATGCAGCATCAAACATTAAACAAACATAGATTGCTCCCCGACAAGGCTGCGAATGCTAACAAGCACAGCTATCCAACTTCATGTGTCTTCACAACTGGGATAAGTGGTTTGTCATAAGCAAGAACGCTGTATCATAGCTCCCCAAGACCACTGAGAATTTTACCACCGCTGTGTACACAACAATCAAAACCATTTCAAACCACAAATCCCCTCCAAGGTCATCCTCTGCAAAATGGTTTACCCATTTCATGATCACTTTCTCTCTTCACACATCAATTAAATTTTACATTTTTCAGACAGATTATAAAGAAGTACTAAACTGTGATAGTTCCTTAAAATAATAAAGTTCAGTAGAGTTTCTTTTCAAAACTAAGATGATATACTCTAAGTAGGAATTTCATGGTAAAATATTTTATTGAATGAAGAGACCATCTACCTGAAATTACTATTTTACATAAAATATATATTAGCCTAAAACCATATTTATGATAAATTGTCTCAGGTGGCTATTCAAGCCAAAGTCTGCAAAATCATTTGTTATCCTTTTAATAAGGTCAGACTATAAAACGTTAATAAATTGCAGAAACAAACCTCCTTTTATCGTCATTTTAATAAAAACAGTATAATTTCTAGTTTTCAGAATTCTGTTTTAAATGTACTAGTATTATAGGGGAAAAACATCTAAAAAGAGAAAGTACTTTTAGTGAGTAGGTTTTGCCTCAGGGCATGTTTCTATATTAAAAATCAGAATAGCAATGGTAGGGTTATAAATTTTGAGCCGCCTAGAATTTTAAATTACAGTAATTTGATTGATCCATGTTTATATAACATTTGTTAAGGGTAGGAAATGTACAGTAAATGTCAATTACTGTACATTAAGGGGATGACTTCCTTTATCCCACCTAATTAAATAAAGTTTAAAGGTTTACAATAACATTTCAGGAGTCTCAGAGAGCCAGCGAACATGAAAGAAACTCTTGAGAAATATTTCTGAAGGAATAATACATTTATGGAGCAATTTAAATGACAACATGCATCCATTCCTGAATATAAAATTTCTAAGTTCTGTTGGCTGATACCTATGCATGTAGGAGGGTCTGGTTGCCAAAAGAACCGGTTATTGAGCTGCACACAGGTGATTTTGGCTTGTCCTTGGAGCTGATAGCCAGGGTCACACTGGAATGTGATGGTGTCTCCAGCCTCTCTGCTGTCTCCATAGCGGGTGCCATTTTGAGGCATACCTGGATCGTTGCAGGTGGCTGCAATTGACGCTGCAAATAGAAGAGAAGGCCAGGTCACAGGCTGGAAAACATGGCTTCCACATTCCTGTAGGTGTGGTTGTTCTTGTGGGGTGAAGCATTCTTCATTGGCATAATAAGTCATTTGTCTACACATGAACATACAAAAACAGTTTCTTTTCCCAGAGATACATTCAATGACATACATCTTCATTGTGCTTACATTGAATAAATTCTAGCAAAATTCTACTGAAAATGAAACCAATGATGAAACATATCAAGGTTTTTTTTTAAATAAAAATTACATTATCCTGAGAATAAATACATATACACAGACTGATTTTCTCTTTAGCAATATTTTAATGAAACCCCATACTGCAAGTTATATAAACTAGTTAAAGTACACCAACCTCAAGACCCAGGATCCCATAGGTGCCATTGTCTTGGCAAAATTATTAATAACCCCCTTTCACTCACCCAAAAAATTCCAAGTTGGACAATATATTATATGGCTACCCTAATGTTAACAAAAGCTCTGAAAATAATATTCTGTCTTTTTGCATATATATAAAGAATCTCAAATCTGTTGAGTAGAGGCCAGAATCTGCAAAGCAGGGTGGTGCATGTGCTTTCAGGGGCCACTGGAGCCTTGTCATGTCAGTCTCTGGTAATCACGTGTAAAGTGCATTGCAAACGATGAGCCTAAAATCACATCCCATAGGCAGCCATCAACTCTGCCTGCACCCAATCAGGAAAGAATCCCTCAAGCCCAGAGCTTTCACCAGAGTTCCCCCCATCACACTAAAATGCAGCAGCCTCAAGAAATAGGAATTGTTTTCTCCAGTTTCTATAACTGCTGTGTATTATGTGTTGTACTGAAAATTAGAAAGATACTCCTGAAAAATCCAAAGCTTAGATTTTTTTTCATTTTTACTTTCAATTAGAATAATGAGCTCTTTCTTCCACTCCACTGCATAAGAGATGACGATTAAAAGCTGACTTTCTCTCTGCAAAGTGCTTCAGTGTTTTCAACACAATGTTTTATGAAAGAGCAAAAAAAAAAAAAAAAAAAAAAAGAGATTAGTGTATTATTCTATATACATACCATCACACTGTCCATTTTAATATTTGAAGCCTTAAAGTAATGAGTAGGCTTTGCTTTTTGTTTTGTAAATTCTGAAGCATTTGTTTGTGTTTGTGTGTTTGCATAAACATATGTCTACATATGGATAGATAAATGGAATAATAAAATCCATTTAAATAAAAAGTTAGAAGATATATAAAAAAGAATAAGACCTGCTCTGCGCTATTCAGACATTTTTAACCTAATGGGGAGGCAATGAACAAATAATTCAGAACAAGAGAAAATGTTAAACTGTGCAGATTAAAGGATCAAAGCTCTATCCAATAGTGTCATATCATGTAGACATCAAGGATCCTATGGTTGGTCAGACCTGCTTCAAATCCCATCAGGACTTAATTAGTACCTAATTAGTACTTAATGATCACTTAAGCACACTTATCATCAGCTAACAAATCAGTAAAAATTAGGCTACTACGTAAGTTATTAAGTCTGCTGTGAAGATGAAGTGTAAAAACTTGCTAACTTGCCTTTCTGCTTACTATTCTCCAAGCTAATTGAGGCCAGAAGCTGGCTTCACCACCTTCTATTTCTCTCATATTGATTTTTGTTACATTGAAATGTATATGTGTGTATCTATAACACAGTGAGAACAATGACATGAACATCTGTTCTACCAACTCTAAGAAACAGAATATTTACCAATACATCAATATGATCAATGCACAGAATATACCCTTCCCCATGTCACCTTCTTCCTCCACTTCACGGGAAGTCACTTTCTGAATTTTATGTTTATCATTCCCTTGCTTTTCTTCATAGTTACCATAAATGTATGCATTCCAGTTTTAGCCACAAATATCAGTTTCCTGAAATCAAGTGCTTAACTGGAATTATATGTTGCAAGTTCTGTATCTCTCTCTCTCCTTTTTTTGCTTGTATTATGTTTTTGGAAGTCATCTACGTTTAGGCATGATGCTCTGGTCTACTCATTTTCATTGCTGTATAGTTTTCCATTGCATGAATGTACCATGATTTTTCCATCCTCCTCTTGATGGATCTTTGAGTTATTTTTCTTTTTGCCCTTATATAAAATGCTGCTATGAAAATTATTGTACATGCTGCTGGTACACACTTGCTCTTTCAAATGACTTGGACTCCTATGTTTTAGATTTTCACTTCCAAACAGCATGCAGTTAGACTGTTCTTTAAATTCAGTCTCAGAATTTGTCCTTTAATTGGGTAATTTAGTCTACTCATAGTCCCTGAAGTTTCTTCTCTATTTGGATTTCTCTCGACCATCTTAGCTTGTGTTTTCTATGTGCACCCCCATTTGCTCTACCTTTTTGCTTGCTTTCATACTAATTAATTTTTTCTCATGTTTTTATTTTAGTAGACTTTCTAGAAATTTTAGTATGTATTTAGTTGTAATAGTCTTACCTTCTTCTTTAATATTTATTATTCTCTCTCTAATTACATGAATTGCTAGGTATTTTAGTTATTTTTTTAAAAAATCTTAAATTAGACATAGTCATTATCCGTTTGTTTTTATAAACTTCATAAATTAAATATTATTGTTTTACATAGTTGACTGATGATTGTTTAAATTTTCATACATATTTACCAATTTGTTTACTTATTTTTTCTTTTCATTTTTTTCATCTCAGAGCTTTTACTTGGCCTAATTTTTCTACTTCATAAATACTATGGTTTGACTATTTGTCCCCTCAAAAACTTATGTTGAAATGTAATCAGTATGGTCATATTGGGAGGTAAGGCCTTTAAGAGGTGATTGTATTAATCATTTGTAAATTAATGGATTAATGGGCTATCACAGGAGGGGAACTGGTGACTTTATAGGAAGAGTGACCTGAGCTGGCATGCTCAGCCCCTCGCCAGGCGATGCCTGCACACATCAGGACTCCAGAATCCCCACCAGCAAGAGGGCCAGATGTGGTCCGTTGACCTTGGATTTCTCAGCCGGCATATTTGTGAGAAGTATATTTATTTTCTTTATAAACTACCCAGTTTCAGAGAGTCTGTTATAAGCAGCAGAACACAGACTAATACACTAAAATAATCTGTTCGTTTTGTTTTGTTTGTCTTTTTGCAAATTACGTTTAGTAAGGATATGTGATGGCTGGGATTATTTTCACATTTATTTGGCCATTCATGTAGTATTTGGTTTCCTACTCATATTTTTATTCTTTTTTTTCATTATCACAGTCTGAATCTGATAAGAATTCCAATTTCTCATGTAAACTAAGCTGTTTGTAAGTTTTCATATTTGCACTTCTGTTCTGGGGAACTTTACTTATGGTAATGCTTTGTATGCAGGTTTGAAGGTACACCTATCCAGAGGAGATACACATTAGATTACAGGATCTGCCTGGAACAACAGAAAACTTCCTCTTTTCAAAAATAAATTATCAGCTTGAGGTATTTTGGACCCCAAAGATGGTAGAAATTCACCTACAGACTAGTGTGAAACCCTCTGGCTGTTGTGAGTTGCATGCAACTATGTCTCCGTCAACATCTATGTCTGTCTATTCTCCCAACACTGAGAGGAGAACACCCTTTGGTCTTCCAGCTATACCTGAGAGTCTCCTATTATATTTTCAACATCAGAAAGACTTAGATTTGTTTTCTATCCCCTGAGCCAAGGGACTCTCAGAGTGGAAGCTCCACATCACAGGGAATCAGCAGAGTCAATCAGGGCAGAGCTGGCTTCCGAGTTTCACAATCTCTCTCCATTTCTGCATTTCATGTCATCCAGGAGTCCTTATTTTCGTGCAGGTTCAATGACACAGTTTGAAAATCCAAAACCATTTGTAACCAGCACTTGTACTATATTTTCAGCATATAAGTTTTAAGAGTCCTTACTGTAATATTGCAAATGGAAGCCCCTCAATCACACTTATTTCATAACACTGGCCATGATTTCTGACACACCATTCTTCATGTCATTATCAATATCATTATCATTACTCGTGTTTTGAACAGGGGAATCTCACTTGAAAACAGCATTCTCAGTGGAGATCAAGAGAGAGTGCTTGGGTTTCAGAGTGGGGTTTTCAATGGAAAGAGAGAGGGAATGACAATCAGAGTCACCTGAAGGCCATTTCTGTACTTTCCCACTTTCCTCCCATCAGCTGCAAAGACTGGAACACAGGGAAATCCAAGCCTATATGACTCCAAGAGAAGCCTGGGAGAGCAGAGGAAGGCAGGATAGATGTAAAGATGCAACACTTACAGTTAGAAAGTCATGAAGGTCTCACCCATAAGCCACACATTTTTCTAACATAGAACACTAATCATAGAATACAATCACCAGAATCACAAAGCAATTGGCCACTGTCTTGGTACCAAAGTGGTACCTTTCCTGAGCCAGCATTTTACATGAATCCTGGAATTTACTCTTTGAGTGATGTTCCTATAGAATCTATGATCAACTGTTGCTGAGATTTCTCTGGGTTTCAGAAAATAATCATAAGCAAATCCTACTGTATATGTACAATCTTGTTCATCTGACTGAATTTCCCATCTTCAAAGGAAAATTCTTCCTTTCCTCAAGCAAGTGGTCACATGTATAATTAAGTATTCATTTCCAAGTGATAGTTTCTGTCACAGTTTATATAGGTTAAAAAATTAACAATAAGTGTATAGTATTAAAATAATTGTCATAGAGTGATAGCCATTGTAAATACAGCAACATTTATATAATGAAATGAATGTTATATAACAGTACAAGAATTTAAAAACAAAAGTCCCCTGATGCCAAGGACATCAGGGATGACAGTTTCATTATAATTTTTAAAACCAAGATGTCCTTATTTAATAAAAAAAATTAAATTTTTATTTAATATTTATCAAAAGAAAAGATATATAATACCCACTACTAAGAAAGTTTTACACAAAGGTGCACAGATTTTATACACAAATAAGAATTTTAACAGATATATCAGCCTTTCAAAAAATAAGTGCTCTGTTGAACACTTTTCTGGGAGTTAATAGGATCTGGTCAAATAAGATTGGCAAATACTGTACACCCCAGTTTCCCCTTAGAGATTTCCATTGCACATTAGGGATTAAAGGTTCAGAGCTGTACTACAGTAAAAAAAAAAAAAAAGAAAGCTTTTAAAAATCATTGTTTAATCCAGCGTATCCCACATTGTCATCATAGAGCACAGTTTTCCTAGAAAATCTCTTAAAATCCTTCCAAATAGAATTCCACAGAGTATCAGTAGAAACACTGGCTTGCACTAGTGGTTACATGTCCATTAATGGCATAATATTCTGTTCATTTTTGAAAGTACCTTTTGTAGTTCTCAACCCCATTTTTATTTGGAATATGTATAACAATAATAATGCAGCATGCAATTAAAAGTTTTAAACTTGTGAAGTTCATGTTGTCTAATAAACATAAATACTGCATCTACAACATTATTCTAATTATTCTAATTATGCATCTACATAATTAGCTAAAGTTTATGCCAGTTATATGAAAATGTAAGTTTTAATAAAACAGTTATATATGCACTTAGAGCTCATGTATATATCTGCTTGTATATTTTCAAAGGTTATTTAAAATTGCCATAAATAAACTACTAAGGCTTACTTAAATTTAAGCAAACCCCCGACCCTCACACTTTGTATTTAGAATGGTGAAATAAAGATGAAAAGTTCCTAGAGTTAGCCACATTGGAGTAAAAAACCTATAAGAAGGCTTGAGGAAGGAGAAAGAGAACAATTTTAAGCAATGTAGTGCAAAATACATCATTTGGGTCTTTTAAACAAATTTCATTTTATTTTCCTCTAGTTATGAATGATGGAAAGATGTTTTCTGGTAAAAGCAAGAAAGCTTATTCTAGACTAATACAGAAGCCCCCACCCAAGGACACTCCATTAGGGGCAGAAACTGCTTTTCCACTTCAGGCTTATCACAAAGCGATTGGCAGAGCACGTTGTCACTCCTCTTCCGTGGCTGTATTCTTTTATATGCCACATCATACACTTTACTCATTTTTCTCTTACATATCTTTTCTGCAAATTGGATTTGTTGGTGACTCTGAAGGTTTCTAGTTTCTTGCCATAAAAAAGAAGACAACATTTTCAGGTGCATCAGTCTTATCCCTCAATGACCCTAGAAAAAGGCAGCACCTGTTCCTGAGAAGAGGCGTGTCCTGTTTTTCAGTTTCCCACAGGCGTTCCCTGGAAAATCTCAAGTCACAGAGGCACTTTCCACAGGCCCATTGGCCTCTGAGGGGACATCTCTGCCACCTGTGAGGCTGCGTCCAGAACCATCCCAGTCAGCTTGCGCAACACAGAACCTGTGCTGCCCTTCACAAAACAGCAGTGGGTCTGACTCTGTTTCCAACAGCAGGATTGACAGTGTGTGGTACTGCACTGCAGAACCAGACGCTGCAATAACGTCAATCTCTTTGCAACTAGATAAGATATGTATATATATCACAACTTTGCGGGCTGGGTGCGGTGGCTCACACCTGTAATCCCAGCATTTTGGGAGGCCGAGGCGAGTGGATCACAAGGTCAGGAGTTCAAGACCAGCCTGGCCAATATGGTGAAACCCCGTCTCTACTAAAGATACAAAAAATTAGCTGGGCGTGGTGGCGCATGCCTGTAATCCCAGCTACTCGAGAGGCTAAGGCAGGAGAATTGCTTGAACCCAGGAGGTGGAGGTTGCAGTGAGCTGAGATGGCACCATTGTACTCTAGCCTGGGCAACAGGGTGAGACTCCATCTCAAAACAAAAAACCAAAAAACCACAAGTTTGCATATAAATAAAAATATATAATATTTTATATTAAATATTATATAGTATATTTATATATTATATAAATAGCACAATTTTTAATATAAATATAATAATTTTTATAATTCTATTTATAATATAAATATAGTAATTTTAATAATTCTATTTATAATATAAATATCTATTTTTGTACATTTATTTTATGATACATATTATATATTTATTTTATAATATATAATACAAATATAAGTGTAATAATTTATGAAAATTATAAATATCATTTATGTATTTATATAATATTTATTATCATTTATATATAATAATTATATTTATTATTGTCATTTATACATAATAATTATATTTACTTATTATGAATATTAATTATATTTATATGTATATGCAAAGTTGTATTATTTTCCTATTTTGCTAAAACAAAGTTGGGACCACATTCTATTAAATGCATAAACTCCTACTTACATGTTTTTTAAACATCATGTAAAACTGTATTTGTTGACTGAGGTATTAGTTCATAGAAGTACGTTTGCTTAGCGTACCGATATCATTTAAAACATCCCTGCGTACCTCCATAGATAAAATGCTTCTCATATCTGTAGAGAAATACATAAAGCAACACCAATATACAGAAGTAGTCGCATCTAATACTCAGATTACAGCCTGTGCATTACATGGAACCTCTGTTGTTCAACACATGAAGGAAAGCTATTGGGTTTGAAATCAGGTTTATAAAGTAGAATTGGCTACTTGCTGGGCAGTGATGCTATTGCCGGGCTGGTGAAACACTTTTTATTCTTTCTATTCCTTTAATGTGGAGGGTCAATAGCCTGTGAAGCTCCTTGCTTCTGTGCACTGGCGTCAGGCTGATGCAAATTAGGAATCAGGCTGTCACTCCCGAGGTCCTCTTAGTTATGCAAACGTAGGGCGTGTCCTCCCCCAGTACCCTGGGGAGCAATCCGCTTTTGCTTAACAGAGACCATCCCTTTTTAATGGCCAGGTGGAGCAGGGTTAGTTTGCATAAGCAGTCTTTTGAGGAAGAAGGGAATAAGGTCCCAGTCAAGTGCACCTGATTTTACACTGGAAATACATCTGGGTCGCCTCTAAGCTAGGTTGTTGCAGACATCAGCTCTTCAAAGGGGAACCGATAGACACAGGTTGAACTCGAGGCAGGACAGTTAGGGCTGAAACATTCGGGGGCAGCTTTGATTCAGCCCTGAATGTGGCTGAGAATCTGAGCCCTTTAGGACCCTGGAGGGTGAATGGAGGATTGAATGCTATTTAGGAAACAAGGGTTGAATGGGAGGGATATAAAGTAATAAGTGGAAATCCAGTTCCTGCACACCCTCCAAGCATCATAGTCACAGATGGGTGCAGGACCCGTCTTCAGCAGGGACACTACTTGGCAGCAAGCAGCCACAGATTTTCAGGACCTGACTCTCAGCCCAGTCCCCTACCCCAAGGGTGCTGAGAAGTAAAACTGATTCCCTTTGGGAGCATGTGATCCCAAAGTTATTTCTTGGCTATTTCCAAGGAGAACTGGGATTCCTCAAGAGGGAGATTCTGAATTTGATGCTCGAAGAGGCAGGAGGGTGTTTTAGAAGGTCAACTATGGAGGAAAGTGGACGTGTTAGCATTGTGAGTTTGTAAAGCAGATCATGAATTTCATAATTGATTTCTGCCCCATTAATTGAGTTCATATTTACTATTTTTCCCTCTCTGTAAATGGCACCCCCGCCTTCCGAGTTGCTCAAATCAAAACCTTAGTAGTTGTCCTTGAGTCCTCCCTGTCCACAGCAAACATTCACTCCAGGGCACATCTTGTCACCCTGAGAAGCACCTCCAGTTCCTTCTGGTACCTGGGTCCCAGTCACTAGGAGCGTAAGGGCATTTGCAAAACAAAAGTGAAAGACTGAATTCTCCCTGCAGCAGATAAAGGACCAGACTTCTCCCCCTCCCTTTCTTAGAGCATTTTCTTTAGAAAACCTTCAACTTCAAAGGTACTTTCTCAGTTCCTTTGAAATGGATGTGGATATTTACAAAAGCTAAATAAGCCTCCTGGCAGCTTTAAGACCTAGGAATGTCTTTCCTTAGGACCTGAGGCCATCTCTTTGAAATGGATCATCAAGGAAGGTAATGCCCGTGCCTACTCCTTCCACAAAAGGACAGGAGCCTAACTCTTCTGCAGGCACCTGACTCCAAGTTGCAAAACTACCTCCTTTCATAAGGATGCACACAGTTTATTTTTTCTTTATATAAAACCACAGCTACCACAGATGATCACCCCAATTTCTGGGTGGATCTAGGATGAACTACATGTTGACCAAGAGTACTGTTAAGCCCTCTTGCTAGAGGGCTAGTTACTGTTCATCTTGAAGAACAAGTCTGTAATGAGTTTTATCTGCTTGATAATGAAAGGGTGAGATTTTTTTCTTTCTTTGCAATTTCTTAGCAGAATGCCGGTGACAGGAATCGCATTCTGATTGAAAGCTTATTCAACAATAACAGCGTTTCTATTTTTTTCTCTTTTACTTTTGTGGATAGGGAGGCTTTTCTGGGTAGGGAGAAGTTTTGGTTTTAATTATTTATTTCCCCCAACGCACTTGCCCGAACTCTCCCTTCTTGTCTACCCCCAGTGCAATCCATTCTCTAAATCTAGGACGATCTGCTAAGAAGGTACATCGGTTCACATCACTTCTTTATTTAAAAACCCTTCAGTGGGTTCCTGTCACTCTAGCTCCACACCTGGATCTGGTGGTCCTGTGGGATCAGGGCCCTGCCTGACCCACATCCACTGTGCCGCACCCACACCAGCCCCTCATTCTTCCTTGGAATCCGTAATCTTGTTCCTCACAGGGGGACTTCTCACTGGCTACAGGGTTCTCTGAAATGCTAATGTATCTGGTCTTTGCAAAACTCCTTATTTGGGTCACCCTCAAATGCCAGCTTCTCCCCCAGGAAGCCAGTTCCTCAGTCACACTCTCACATATTAAACTCTTCTATTCTCTGTTCACTCCCATTCTCTTCTTTTAGATTCATTCATTCATTCATTCATTCATTCATTTTTGTGACAGTCTCACTCTATCACTCAGGCTCGTGTGCAGTGATTCAATCTTGGCTCACTGCAACCTCCACCTCCCGGGTTCAAATGATTCTCCTGCCTCAGCATCCTGAATAGCTGGGATTACAGGCATGTGCTGCCATGCCCAGCTCATTTTTGAATTTTTAATAGAGACGGGGTTTTGCCATGTTGGCCATGCTGGCCTCGAACTCCTGACCTCAGGTGATCTGCCCACCTCGGCCTCCCAAAGTGCAGGGATTACAGGTGTGAGTCACCGTGCCCGGTCTCTTTATTTTCTTAATCATCAATATTTACATGGATTTCTGTTTCCCCGACACACTCAGAGCTCTGTCTTTTTCATGGCGCCATTTTAGAGGTTGACTAAAAATTTGTGGAATTAGAGTTCCAATTCTTTTTTTGCTGTAAAAATAGTGTTTTAGAAAGCTTACAATTTCTTGTTTCTAGAACTTTTTTTTTATACTTTATGTTCTAGGGTACATGTGCCCAAAGGGCAGGTATGTTACATATGTATACATGTGCCATGTTGGCATGCTGCACCCATTAACTCGTCATTTACTTTAGGTATATCTCCCAATGCTATCCCTCCCCCCCACCCCATGACAGGCCCCGGTGTGTGGGTGTGTGCTGTTCCCCTTCCTGTGTCCCAGTGTTCTCATTGTTCAATTGTAAGTGAATTATGTTACAAGGCAAGAGTTATTACCTTTGTGGATGTGAGTGAACCATGTATTCATTTTTGTATTGGTGTAAGTGAATATCTAAGGGCAGAAGGAACCTCAAAACAGCACAAATATGGTGAGAAACTACCTGGGTGAGGTGGGTGTGATGTCTCACATGCCCCTAAATGTTTGTGGGATGCAGGGCAGGAGCAGAAGGGGGAGCTCACAGACCACGCGATTTGATATGCAAAAATCCTCATGCCTTCCTTGATGAATGTACATTCACAGCGATGTGGGTGGTAGCTATGGTTTGTAGTCCTCAGGCTCCCTGGAGGGCATATCTGAAATTTGGCCACCTGGATGCAGACTCCTCCTGCCCCTGCCCCCCTTCCAACCTGCTTGCTCCTGAACCTCTAGGAGTGAGCCCATGACAATGGGACCCCTCTGCTGAAGGTTCCATGCTCCTTGCATCTCTGACAAACCATTTCAGATACCAGCCAAGCTGTCTGCCCTCAGGAGGAGAGGGCCAAGGAAAAGGCCCATCCAACCCTAAGAGACAAGCTCAGGTCCATCTGGGCCAGGATTGCAGGGTCTTGAATACCCAGAGAATGGCCCAGGACATTCCCCCTTCCCCGTGGGCAGAAGATCAGCCAGAGGGGGCCTCTGAGCCTGGGTCAGCAGGCAAGGCCCCCGCCCCCAGTTCTAAAATAGAACAGTGGAAAACATTTAAACCACATCTCCCACCAGTTGAGATTAACATGCGCAGACACAGAATGAAATCTTACACTAAAAAAACAAAAACTACAACAACAACAAAAAACCAACTTACACATCGATTCACTAAGAATCACAATGAAACCTCCAATGTGCTGTACAAAATTAGGCAAGGTCAAAAACTCGCAAGGGGGGCCCAGGATCTCCGTGGAATGTATGCATTTTCATAATTCCAGAAGGAAAGCATGTGCTGACGACTTAGGAATTCTCAACCCCATTACAACCACCTCCCGAAATCTGCAGGTCGCCAACTGTTTACTTTCTACATCAACATCATCAAACCACACATACAACACTCAAGCATGAACAACACTGGCTGTGCATTGTGGCTCCTGTCTGTAATCCCAGTGCTTTGGGAGCTCGAGGCAGGAGGATGACTTGAGGCCAGGAGCTTGAGACCAGCCTGGGCAAAATAGTGAGATGTAGGAGTGTGACAAACAGAAATTAAAGAATGAAATATGAAAACAAGAGAAGATTTTCATTAAAACCTTTACTGTGATAGGAGGAATGAAATATTAACTTGTAATTAGGGTGATGACCTGTTCAACCTTATCCAGGACAGTACTGGCTTGCACCTGTTGTCTCAGCATAATGATGAACAGCATCCGTGTTTACTCTTAAAATATCCCAATTTGAATAAAAATGACATAATTTTCCCACCTGTGAAGTCCTTTAAAACTGGAGTTTAGGAAGAATACGGGAAATGGCTGGAAGTGTGAGACAGACAGCAGGGAAAATTCAGTGACATTATTGAAGCCCCTCTGCCAGGTATGCCTGCAATCAATTCCCTCACCCTTCCTTCCTTCCTCCCTCCCTCCCTCCCTCCCTCCCTCCCTCCCTCCCTCCCTCCCTCCCTCCCTCCCTCCCTCCCTCCCTCCCTCCCTCCCTTCCTTCCTTCCTTCCTTCCTTCCTTCCTTCCTTCCTTCCTTCCTTCCTTCCTTCCTTCCTTCTTTCTTTTCTTTTCTTTTCTTTTCTTTTCTTTTCTTTTCTTTTCTTTTCTTTTCTTTCTTTCTCTCTCTCTCTCTCTCTCTCTTTCTTTCTTTCTTCTCTCTCTCTCTCTCTCTCTTTCTCTCTTTCTCTCTTTCTTTCTTGAGTTGGAGTCTCGCTCTGTCGCCCAGGCTGGAGTGCAGCGGCGCGATCTCAGCTCCCTGCAAGCTCCGCCTCCCGGGTTCAGGCTCTCTCACTCTTTTTACTCATGTCAGCAATACTTGATTTTTCTTTCTTAAGATAATTTTGGTAAATTTCTATTATTTACTGCCAAACAGCCTTGACTAACACATTCTCTCCCATCTCTGGGTCTTTTGCAAACATGTGTCCATTGCTAGGGACAATTTTACCCTCTTCTCTTGTTCACTTGGCTAAATTCTACTTATTCTATTAATCTTAGCTTAAATACCATATTTTCAAGATTGTGTTCCTTGATTCCTGCAGCTCTAGGATAAATGCTTTTTAGAGGCTCCTTGTCCTTGTCTAGTCAGAGAAATTGTTCCCTGGCACTCCACCTCGGTCTGCTTTTACCTTCTCTGGAAGGTGCACTTGCTGAGCTCAGACGCTGTAACTGTCCTGCTCGTTGGCAAACCAAGCAACATCACAGTGTACAGCGTACAGTGAGTTCTCAAAAAATCTTTGTTGAATGAAGTGGCTTTGGCCCAAGAACTGGCCCCTAATAGGCATTAAATAAATAGTAACTATTATAAGCTTTATCATGATGTAACAAAGGATATGAAGAATAAAGACGAACTGTGAGTTCCTTTTATTTATTGTTGTTGTTGTCGAGACAGAGACTCGCTCTGTTGCCTAGTGTGGAGTGCAGTGGCGCGATCTCAGCTCACTGCAACCTCCACCTCCCGGGTTCAAGCGATTCTCATGCCTCAGCCTCCTGAGTAGCTGCGACTACAGGCACCCACTACCATGCCCGGTTATTTTTTGTATTTTTAGTAGTGATGGGGTTTCACCATGTTGGCCAGGCTGGCCTTGAACTCCTGACCTCGGGTGATCCACCCATCTTGGCCTCCCAAAGTGCTGGGATTACAGGCACGAGCCATGGCACCTGGCCTGTGAGATTTAAAAAAAAAAAAAAAAAAAGTAACTCAAATAATCAAGTCTCAAGAAAATAAGTTTATAATCATATAAATACACACATACATACATACGCATATATGAGATAATGTAAACATGTAATTAAAGCATTGATGTATTAACTTCAAACATGTAAGGTAAACTTTGAAATAGAAATAATAGACGTTTACAATAAGCTCCAAGAAGCAAGAAGAGAA